>NW_020955225.1:836278-922621 GCF_003031625.1 Empidonax traillii
CCATAGATAAACAATTGTAATAACCTGGAACTATTGTCTTCTCCTCCTGACCTTAAAGGTTCACTGCCATTTCTCCGTGCAGCAGGAATAACCTGAGACATTCCATCTTTCTATGACATGATGAATGAGCTTCGATTAAAAGGAGCTAAAAGAAGAAAAGCTACTAATGTGTTTTATACAGTCACTGATCAGTCCCTGACATGTAATATTTCATTTGCTTTAGGACATTAAGAAATGTTGTGTACCTAAAAACAACAGCTTGTATGATAGTATATCTATCATTACGTACATCATAAAAGCAAGAAGGATATAAATTTGTTTCTGCCTGTTAAAGTCTAATTACCTGTAAAATCATTACTTGGCACTTTAACAAATTGACACAATCAACTTAATGATCCTTAACATATTAAAATTTGCAATGTGTTTCTGCCTGCTGCCTGTCCAAAGCACAATAAATATTTGCTGGTTCAGATGACATCATAGCAAGGGTCACATCTTAAATTTTTCAGCTAAGTACGAGTAATTGCAATATTGTCACTTGCCATGGTACCTGTGTTCTCTCATCAGTCCTACAGCTTGGGATGACACCAGGGAGATCTTTGTAGCATCCTCTCTTTAAAGTTATAGCAGACACTTCTAGTTTGTGTAGGTCTTCCTTAATATTTGGAAAGACATGCCAGAGGCATGTTCAGAATAGGGCCTATGACTTTTTGTCAGAAGAGTTTTTTTCACATTTTTCTCTTTCTTCCATATGTTTGGCAGTTTGTGTTGTGTTTTAGGTGATTTTTTCACCAAATGTATTTCTAGACATGGTACAGCGCTTGCTCCTACAGCTGTAAACATTCATCTCAGAATTAGGACAAAATAATTTAAATTCAGTGAAGAGGCTGACATTTTTCTTGGAGCATTATGCTTTAATCCTATTTGCACTTTCATAGGAAGCCAGTTCCTGCCAAACAACAAGATGAGGATGGTACAGTGTCTCCTAAGGGGCTCTTTTCTGAAATCATTCACGAAAAAACTTACTCATGGGAAAGCCAAAACATTTTGAAGGATTTATAGTGCTCAAAATAAGAAAGGAACAAATGTTCATGTAATGCTTAATGAAATACTATACACCATGAAAATTTCAGAAAGGGAACTAACTTGTCCTTTTTTCTGCCTGAGCTGTAAAAATTGTATTGGAGATGAATCCCAGGAGCAGTGCAAATTCTGACAGTATTTCTTAACATGCTGGGGAAAAGGGAAGAGGAACCAGGAGTTTGGAGGACTTAGTGAGAGCAAGGAAGGGATTTCCTGACCAGGAATTAACTTTCTGTTGAGACAAGCTCTGCCTTCTTTTAGGTAGAGACACATCTTTATGCAAGTACCCCAAAAACCCTTAGTAAATTTAAAATAATTATTTTATTAGTAAGAATTTGGTCATGTTGGGGTTTAGCCCCAGTCAGCAGCTCAGCCCCTCACTGTCCTGGTGTCAGGAATTGGAACTGAATATGAAAAGGGAGAAAACTTGGGTTGAGATAAAAACAGTTTACTAAGCAAAGCAAAAGCCTTGCACACAAGCAAAGCAAAGCAATTCATTCATTCC
The DNA here is from genome assembly GCF_003031625.1 of Empidonax traillii. NCBI lineage: Eukaryota > Metazoa > Chordata > Aves > Passeriformes > Tyrannidae > Empidonax > Empidonax traillii. The sequence continues at coordinate 837,867 of NW_020955225.1, forward strand.
CTACTCTTCATCCCAGGCAGGTGTTCAGCCATCCCCAGGAGAGCAGGAGTCCATCACACCTAATGGTGACTTGGGAGCAGAAAAGGCCCTGACTTTTCTGCAAGTGATGCCCGGCAATAACAACAACATCCCTGGGCCACCCTGTTTCCAGCACAATTCCAAAAGAGAGACTTATATCAGATACTGTGAACTCTATTACAGCTGACACCAGCAGAAGTTAGTACTGATTAATTTAGGGACTACTAGATAGCTTGCAAAAATCAAAATGCCCTAACCCTTTTTTAAGAGGAAGTACAGCTTGGTATGATAAAGGTAGGATAATGAAATTAATTAGAGGTCTTTCCTGCAGATAGGTGCATGTGGCTCATTAACATTAATGAGAAACAGCCTTTTGTAGTGATGGGAGAAAAAATATACTCCATATGAAATTACACATACATGGCTCAGATAAAAAAAATCACCAAAAGCTTGTTGCCTCAGTCGGGTAGGTATGGTTACAAGAGCCAGGAGTGATAATTTACTTTTCAGAAGAATGCAGAGCTGGTAAAACTGCTGTCCAAGCACACAGATACATTTCTTGCTATTTCATTTGTAGCAGAGAGTCTGACACAGAAGGTCACAAAGAATCAAAATCAGAAATGTGAGGATGAAGCCATACTGATAGTGCACTAAAAGCTCGAGGCAGACTGTATTTCCAAGTGAATTTTGAGTCAGAAAGGGCCTGTTGGTTTCATTGCTGTGCTTACCCATGTTTTTCTCTGACAGTTTAGAGCTAATGTAATAGATTGATGACAGGCTATTTCTCCTTCACTTCCCTTGGTTCCCTTACTGTCTGCTGTGTTTGAACTCTCTCCTTCCCTTGTCATTCACTGCTTTTTTTTTTCTATGATCAGAATTTTTCTTTATGAGAATTTCACTACATATTAAGCCAGTCATTGCTTCTTAAACACCTATCCACAATCCTAAAAAGGGAAGAACATGCATGCCACACTGGAGAAGTTGATCACAGGTACTTGCATTAATACAGGTATGTAATACTTCATTAGCAACCATGCATTTGAACTTATTTTCAGCTAGGTAAGGGTTTAAAACTAGAGACTGAAGAGAAACTTGTACAGCCAAAAGAGGCTGTGGTTCCTGAAACTGGAAATGAAAACTTCAGGCTGCTTCTGGGAAAATATCAGAATGCTAGGAAAAGTATTTCTCTTCTATAGCTAATTTTCTAAACACATCAAAAGTTACTGCCTGGGATTATTAACAGTGATGAACACCATAGAACGACAGCTCTGACCTGCAGTGTCTTTTAAATGCATCCTGTATTGCACTGTAACTCTCATGTTTTTCAAAAGAAGAAGTAGAAACCATATGTACAAAGGAAAAGGAAAGACCTGTGCCATTGTCACAACCACTTTTAGTAATCTTGAACAACATTTTAAAGATTGAGAACTATTGCTGTGGAGAGGAAACGGGGGCCAAGAGGAAATCCACTTCCAAAGATGTTTACAAGATTGCACATGGCACCAAGGAAGGAGTGTGGCCCCTGTTTTACAGAAGTACTTCAGAGCATGCCAAATTTCCAAGTGTTTCTTTGAAATGCCTGCAGTGATTATCATAACCTGCATCCCATCCTAAGAGCTCCATATGGGACTTTTCTTAATTTGCATAAATTCACACTGAGGTTTCAGTTCATATGTTTCCTCACAAATGGTTCAGTGTGGATTACTGATGTGCAGTGCTAAAGAAGCTGGTTTACATGCAACAACTTCCATATCCATATTTCATTCACATCAAATACTTTGTTTCTTTGCCTCATCTGAATTACCAGGCTGTCGGTCTTGCTACTGAACTTTCATTAGTTTTCATTAATTTTACACCATCCTTGTTTACTATTTCACAGTATAATAAGTAGGTTTTATAGTTCTAGATCTGGTGAGGGTGCTCTGATTTTAATCACATGAGCAGGGAAAACAATAATACAATCTTTAAACCACTACTGATGTGAATTAGTTACTCAGTTATTTTTATTTGAAATATTTTCCCTATTTTGTTCATAAATCTTAGGACAAAAAGCATTAATTGTAAACTGAGGTACCCATATTCATCAAAAGTAGCAATACCAACTATATATATGAATATGTATGTATATTGCAATAATGTCTTGACTACAGATCGCCATCTGTGTGTGAAATTTGTCTTCCATGGCTTCTCTGTGCTCCTCTCCCAAGCTCACTGCCCCAGGGTGAGAGCAGAAATTCCACAGCCTGCCAACTTTGGAGTGGGAACAAGTCAAATGGCACATTGGCAATGGCCATATTGCCACATTTCATGTTGGCAAGAGATAAACTGACAGTGCTAAGTCATCTCCAGACCTAATTGAAAATTGTGTTTCAATTTACACATTTAGAACTGTACACTCAAAAAGTTGTCTCCATTTAAATTCGTGTCTCCTTTTTTCCTAGTGCTCTCTTTTTCTCAAAGAAAAAGTTGCGCTCCTTTTGCTCTTCTTTGCCTGGGCATAGAAAGGCACAAGAGATGTGCAGCTCTACTACAATTTGCAGCAGAGAAGAATAAAAAGATCCCTGTCTCGAACTTGTCAGATGCACTATATGTTTCACATACACTAAAACAGTCATTACAGATTTTAGAAAAAGCAGTGTGATGCCTTTTCTGAAAGAAATATTTCAGAACACACCCCTTTGAAATACAGTTATGCATACGGTAAGCAAATTATATACTATCAACTTTTTTTTGATTAAATGTTCTTTTGGAGGAAAGACTGTATGTAAACCAATTCATTCAATCAGATACAATATTTAACATCATTTCATCAAGAAAAGCTGAACCTCCAAAAGTAATCTTCCTAGATGATACCACCCAAATTACCCCAGACTTCTTTTAGAATTTGATGAGGTGAAGAGATAAATCATAATCAGTGCTTGTTATCTCTGTAGTCTATTTTTATTAACAATAACCTTCCCAACATGAGCAGTAAGCCAGAAATCTGAATTTAAATTCAGTTATTTTTAATTTAATGAAAATACTGCCTTTTAAAGAGCATCGTGACTCAACACAGCAGCTTCTCTACTTCTGTTTGGTTTAGACTGACTCATTACTTCTCAGAGGACAAATTCCTGTAACAGTCTTCATTCTGTAAAGTACTCAGGATGATAATGATCATTTGTATAAGGTTTATTATTGATTTTCAACAAATAAAACCAACAGACTGGATTTGCAAATCCAGATGTTTAGTGTTACCCCTAAACCATAAAGCCTTAAATCCCAATCCCTCCAGTTAAGTGCAGTCAGTTTGCTTATTATACATTGTAAAAAACGGCAAGGATTTATTTTAGACTAATTTCCTCTTTCTACACTAATATTAATGAGTGAATAAACAAATTAAACAATAAAAACTCCAACTCATTTAGCTGTTAAAATGAGCCAGATTTAGAATACTGAAGCATGCTGAAAGTCTGTTCTTTCTACAAGCAGAACTGAAATCTACTTAAAAAAGAAAAATCATACTATTAAATTATAAAGAATTACTTAGCTAATGTAAGTTTAATTAAGCATACACTCCTGACACAATATTTTAATGTTCTACACTGTTTATTCCAGTGTAAAGAGACTTTGTTTTAATAAATTGACACAGATTTCTCTTGTCATGAGTTCTGCTAGTCCTTAATTGGAAATCATTTATTATACTAACCAGAAGTTGTAGTTAAAAAGGGGAGAACCACCAAGTTTCTCACTAATTGTAATAATTAAGTAAACACTGGAGCTCAGGGTGGTGAGGTAGTTTGTTTGTTTTTTTTTTTTTTAAGTGCCATTTGTACATTAACACCTTTCTTTAAATTAAAAGCTTCCACAATTGTTTAAATTATGCAGTGAAAAAAAAATAAAATAAAATATTGGGACAAAGATTCTACTCTATAACCAGCAGTTATGCATTTCAGGATAAAATACTTGCAAAGAGAGACTGGATCCAGAACACTGGGATTAGAGATTAAAAAAAAAAAAAAAAAGAGCTGAAAACCAAGATCTTACTGAAGTACTTTAGGTACTTTTCTTAGTGGAAAGGGCAGTAAAGCAGCAGTCCCACCCAGTCTTCCCCTCCTGTTCATTTATTCGTTTTTCATTATTACATTTTCTGTCTCAAGTATCTTTTAGTCACAGACTAAAAGATAAAACTCTGTAGTTTTATGAGTTTCTATTATAAATATGGTATAAGGCAAACTTAGTTTCACTCACTTTCTTTGTGAACACAAAAATAACAGAAATACACTATTTTAGCTTGTAAAGAGCTCAGTCTTCGAGCACCTTTTATAAGAATTTGAAGGTATAACTTTCAGGTAAACTCCAACCAAGTTTCCCAAGTGCAGGATGCTTAAATTTAGCAAAGGAGTCAACAAAGAACTAGAATCTTCTCACAAACTTAAAACAAAAAGTCAGTAATTTGGTTTATTTGCATACAAGTGTGAGAATCGTAAGGACTTAATCTTTGCTTTGAGGGAAAATATTCAACAAATGGCTACCTGTGGAGCTGCTGGGCCCTTTGTAGACTGGGTCAAGATAACCTTGAAATACTGATTAGATAAAATTAATAATGCATTTGCTGCTGTAATCCTAGTTATCCATACTTTAATGTAGGAAAGGCCATCTCCATTGTTTTTATGGACTCACCAAGAACACGTATTAGCACAGCAGTATGTCTGGTTGCAGCAGAAATACAATTATGTAAATTAGATGTGTGTTCCCTGAAGACTGCTAATAGAATGATTGACCTATATACTGTTTAATTTGTTCTCATGCTTTTTCTTTATTGTCTTCCAGCTGCACCAGAAATTAAAACTTGTTAAACTGCATTGCTCCCCAATTATATATCAAAGGTGCTCGAGTCACTTTGCGTCAAAAGCAATTAATAGTTTGCATGCTCCTTATCACAAGCAAGACATTGGTTTGCTTTCTGTTTGTTTTAAAAACAAACTACCGGCGCCTTTATAGTTCCTGTGTATTAAATACTTGGGAAAAGATGTCTATTTATTATTGTTGCTAATAGCAATAATAATAGTAACCCTAATAAAATCGATTTTAGAAACACATCAAGAAAGAGGTAATAAATTAAAAAGAGGAATTTTTCTTTTAAAAACAGTAGGAAAATTGTTTGCAGCTATTTCACAGAATGAGCTGGAAGCTGGACAGTTGTTTTTATTTAAGAACTATCTAAATGTCTCTGTTAATGCACTGGGGTGCTTTACCTATTCAGTATACCGAAGTTCAATTAGGGCTAGAAGAATTTGTCAGTAGGTGTCAGGAGATCACTGTTGAAGCCCTCACTATTTGCAAACAAGCCTTTTTTGCTTCACCTTAACAGTTTTTTAGAACCAAGATTCTCCACCTGATTCCAATAAATATTTGCAGACACACCAAATGTAAGGGCTAAATGAGATCTGAATTAAACACACATTTAACTCTAGCTACTGGTCAGAAAATGGATTTTCTTAGCATTAAATAGCAAATTCTGGATAAAAGCGAACAGAACAAGTCAACTTTGCAAAGCCAGCAAGGTATATCATGGGGTGTATCACAAACCTAAGATATACATAAAGTGCAATTTCTTTTACTTCAGCATTTCCTGTGGCCATAGCAGCAATATTTAGGACCACATCTCTCTTGAGGGACCTCAAAGCATATTCAGCCCTTTAGATTCTTAAAAAAACCTTCCAAAAGTTGCATGAATTACACCTCTCTTTTCAGGTTGAGGGTGGTCAAGAAACCAAAGCAGTCAGGTGCGTGAAAAATTTTCTGCAGCCTGGGGAGCTCCAAGAGGAACCCAATTAATTTTCAAATGGTGTTTGTACTTTGACATTTTAAATCTGCCGTCAGTGGAATGGGTGCCCAAGATCAGTTGTCAGCTCCTGCCCCACACTTTGGGGGATCAGTTGCTGAAAGTATTTTTAAAGCAGCTTTAGTTTTGTGTGTTTGTTTGCAGTAAATTTGCTTTTCTTAAGCTGTAAATATTTGATGGGAATCAAACCAGAAAGAGAATCCGACATGTAAAGGCTTGCACTGAGCCACAACAATCAGCATTTGTCAGAGGGTGAGGAGACACAGCACTGGGGTCTGACAGCAGTGGAAATTGGTGCATGGATTGGGTTTGAGTGGCCAAGTTTTGGAAAGCGAGGGCTCTAGGGCTGGCTCCTGACAGAAGCTGCTGGAAGTTTCCCTGTGTTCTATAAAGCTCATGTCAGCCCACTCCAGGACCTCACAGAGGCCTTTCTGGAGGAATTTGTGAGGAACTGCAGCCTGTGGGAAGGACTCAGGCTGGAGAAAGTTGTGAGGACTGTATCCCATGTGAGGTACCACATCCTGGATTAGGGGAAGAGTGTGAAGAGTTGTCTCCTGAGGAGGAAGGAGGGACAGAAGCAACATGTGATGAACTGACTGTAGCCCTTATTCTCTGTCCCCCTTCACCACTCAGGGGCAGGAGGTAGAGAAAATTCAGAGCAAAGCTGAGCCCAGGAAGAAAGGAGGGATGAGCAGAAGGTGTTTTAACATTTCATTTTTATTTCTCATGATCCTACTTTGATTTGATCGTTAGTAAATTATTTTCCCCAAGTTGAGTCTATTTAGCCCATGTCAATAACTGGTGAATGATCCCTCCCTGTCCTTATCTTGACCCACAAGCCTTTCATATACTTTTTGGGGACTGACAGAGCAGCTTTGGGGGGCACCTGCCACGCAGTCAATCTACCCACCACAGCCTACAACAATGGCAATATTCAAGTTCATTAGAGACGTTTTCTGAGTACAACTACGTTTTGATTTTTTTTTTACCCCCGTGACATAATTTTAAACACAACTCTCTGAGTCTTTTCTCTGCATCAGGTAATAAAACAAGCACAGTAGAGCCTCTGGAGCCCACAGGGAACCTCAATGTGCATCTAATAAGAAGGGGATGTGTTTCACCTTGATTGAGCCATGTTTTGCTGTAGAAAGTCTTTAATTGAGTATGACAAGTTTCTCCCCAACTGCACGTTCTTTAATTCAGTTTTCAAAGCTACTGCACCAGGTGAGCTCTGTGATCCCTCACTAAGGTTTATGGAAAGTCTTGGCTGAGGTCTTTTAGTTACTTAAATCACATTATTCCCTTCCTAATTATGATTAGAAGCAAAGATAGTAGAGAAGGCTTCCACAGTCAGGACAGGGCTAATGAAGAAGAGACAATACATTTAATGATCTCAGTAAATCAGAGACAGATGCAGGTTCTCAATAAAGTACTTCTTTTGAGAGGGGGGTGCTTTGATACAGAGCTATACTTCCGCTTATTCTGAATTATTTAATGAACTACAGCAGGTCTACAAATAAAGTGTATTAAATAAGTAAAGAAGATATCTGTTAGTGACAGATACCCAAAGGGTTGTCCTAAACTATTAACTTTAGGTACTTCAGACAACCCAGTGTCCCAACCTTGTAACCTTGCCATCAGAGAGATGGGCTCCTCTGCAGGACACCTATAGCAATTTACCCTCTAGAAGACTCTCCTGCTGAATTAAGACATTTAATGCTCTCTCTCGTATGTATTGAAAAACATTCCTGATACCAATTCCCAGCTCAGACTAAGTATTTGGACTGGGAGAGGAGCATTTCAGATGCTGAAAATGGAAATGGACAAAGCAGTTGACAATGTCAGATGCATCTGAAAGAAAAATCATTTGACAAGATAGATTCATTAACTCCTCACTCTTCTTCAATAAAATGATTTTCTGTTCTATTTTTCAGACATTCACACCTCTGAATTTGGCAAAGATGTGGCTGTCATATACTGGAACTCATTAAGGGTTTTTTTAGCCCTCCCCAAGAAAACAGCACTGACAGCAAAGCAGCTGCTAACTCACTATCTGTGTCTCAGGCATCCTGGGACACCTGGGAAAGAAATATGTTCGTATTAACAGGTTCTGAATAGGTCAATGACATGTTACCAACATGTTGACAGAAGGAAATACCACAGGCATTTCTGTTAATGGTGATCTGCATGTAGAGATCTGTAACAGAAATAGCAGCTCTGCAGTGAATGAAGCATGAGTGGAATTTCATGCTAAAGCACCCAAATAAAAGAGTCAGGAGTTATAAGAACATCCAGTAACAGTTAGGAAGGACACTGCTCCTCGACACCACTTCCATGGCACCACTCTCAGAAATAACACTGGAGATGTCTCCAAGCCATGGCCTTCATTCTGACACCAACACAATGGAAGGTGCAGCAGGACGTGAAAAGACTCCTCAACAGGAAAGCAGATTACAAATATATCACTCAAACACTTGTTTGAACCAGGGAAAACCAGGCAGTGCCCTAATGCTCCTGAAAGGTGGAGTAAGCAAACTCCAGAGGTAAAGGGTCACCCATGACAACTGATGATTCCAGTGGCATATAAAGGGGTCTGCAGAAACATGAGTTTGCTGTTTCCAGCAAAGAGGGAATGGAAAGACACAGGCAGCCCTCGCCAGTTTGGACCCCTTTCCCCTGCATTGCGAACAAATTCTCCTTGCTGAACTCCTCATATGCACACACAACCCTGGCACATGCAGTGTGGAGTGGGTAAAATCAACTCACCTAAAGATTTTGCATAATATCTCATGTTCAATTTATTACAGTAATTTCACTGTAGAGAAGTTCAAAATATTGGTTTTTGACCCCTATATTTATGCACCTCCTAAGCACACCATAGCAATTGAAAATTGTTAGTGGTGATACTTGTAAAAAGTGAAATTTAGGCCAAATACTTAAGTTTATTGACTGCAATGTCATTTATTGTAGCTACACAATTATACCAATTGTCAAAGGGTAATTCAGGCCATACTCTCTGTTACAGTATAAGTCTTTGTAAGAAAAAGAATCAATCCCACATGATTTATGCAACTCATAGTTGAAGTTTTGAATATTCATAACAATCCTCACAATCTGTAGGCAAAATATATCCATAATAATTCATAAATCATTTAAAATAATTAGTACGTTGGAGGATTTTCATTCTGTGATCAATAATTGAACAGTTAAAGGGGTAAAAATCTGTCAAATGAATTATTCATGGTAAACGTCTCACCCACTGCAAGCAAAAACTTCAAAGAGCAGTCACGTTCTGCTCCCTCAGACAAGTAACAGTGGATTACCAGTGTTTCAAATCCCATGAGAAAGAGCTCATATTTAGTCTGTCGTGGGAATCATATGGCGAGTAAGATATGGCTCAGCACAAGCCATGAGAGCCAGGGTTAAATTGGCAATAGCAACTTTATCAATAAATCTGAGTTTGAGGGCCTCAGTGCTACTATTCCACACTTCCATGTATACAATCAAATCAGAGTCCAATCTAATAATCCCATTTTGCAGGCAGGGGTAGAGCTACACAACCAGTCAGTACTCAAACACACAGCATACAAACAGTCCACAAGATAAACTCCAGCTTCTGATGCTCATTTATATGGGGGGACAGGGAGAATGGAAGCATTTTAAAGTCATTTGGCAAACTATATAAAGTGTGATGGCTTCAGACAACAGAACTAAGGCTATTTTCAGCAACAAATAACCCCTCTTTCTTTTTTCAAAATATCTATAACCCCTTTTTTTTTTTTTTTTTTTTCCAAAGTATCTTTGTGCTACGGAGATGTAGCAGAGGTTTTGAATAATTATTTTAAAATCAATTAACTAGTTTGTAATTTTTCCCCCCTCTTCCAAGTGCTATTAATTATCATCATGTACTGATTAGATAAAGAGCACAGAAGTCTGGAATCCTGTGCTGGGGGCTCCAGATTATATTTGGAACTCAATGATAGTTGCAAATATCATTTATCAACATAAAATTACATTTCAAAATCATATTATTAATAGAACTATAACTTGTCAATGAAGATTAATAGAATACCATTAGAAGACATGGATTTTCCAGCTTTATTAAATCAGTCTCCTAGGAGCAAATTGTGTTAGAAGAAGATAATCTCACTGAATATTCCTAGAATGTGTTGAAGATTATTTTATATTAGCTCAATATATTAGGGCTACAGCAATGCACAAGAATTAGTATCCTGATTTCTTATCACAAGTGGTAGAGAGCACCACTCTGTAATGAGTGCTTTGCTAAGAAATATCTTATTCATGGCTTAGAGAGGAAGAAAGATTATTATAACTTCTAAATGGCTACATTCATTTTAGAAAAGAAACAACACAGGAAGCAGAAATGAAAAATATGGAAGACCTGGATGGTATAGCACAAGGTACAAATAAATCACTAAGTCCCTGAAAACAGAAGTTTTCCCTCACCTGACCTCCATCTAGTCACTCTGAGGTAGAGATAGAAGAAAATGATGGATCTTCTCTCATCCTTACTATTTTCTATTTCCTAGTCCAGAACTAAAAGATGAAAATCTCATGTGATGAGGTTTTAATGTCATGAAATATGAAAGACAAGATAGGAATCCTCATCTTCTGACTACTGGAAACCAGTAAAGCACTATTCTCTAAAGATCACTGGAATAGAAGAATTTAAAATGCTGCTGCATGGTTTGTACCTCTGTTTCTGTTTTGGAGGAAATAGGGCTTAGTCTTAGTTTAAGAAATTCACTTACAGGGCAAAAGGAAGCACTAGGAACAGAGGCTTTAAAGGAGTGTTAGGAATAGCTGCTTACAGCAATGCAGCTCAAATAAAACCACTGTGAGGGGATGAAATGCAGACTGTTAGCTCAGGGCTTAACCAAATACTTAAGAGTTGGCATCTGTGACAAATTGGTTCTGGATTATTAGTCAGACTTCAGGCCATCGTGGAGGCATCAATCTCTCATTCTGTGGCATCTGCTCATTCCCTAACCTGTGCAGCTTTGTGTCACATAGTCAATTTTTGTCCAAGGATTTGATGGATGTTGATGTGATTGTTTCAGCCACCATCTTTTAGTTCCAGCGATGACAGTTCAAGCTTTACTCTGCGGAATCTTTAAGACTGAAACTTGATTGGATAATAAGGCAGAAGTTTTAAATTCATTTCCCCATCTCTTCTGCCAAGGAACAGATTTCTCTGCTCAAGATTTACTTTGGTTTTTGGTCCCTGAATTGTAGCTCCTTCCTGTGCCAAGATGGGACATTCCAGTGTTGACAGATGTTGCTTTGTGATGCAATTTATGGCTCATGGATCCCACCTTAATGTCTCCTGGTCCAAAATAGGCCTGAGACCCAGGACACTGCCTGCAGACAAAGCTTCTGGATTTAGATTTATTTTATTTTTTTTTAAATATTGCATAATCTTAACTTGGACTTTTATAGTAACTGGGATAGTACAAGTTTTGGGCGTGTTTTATTTAAAATGGGATAGATTTTACAGGGTGTTTTTTTGGGTTACCCTAACAATAGAATATGGTTTAACAATAGAATATAGTTTAACAATAAAAATGATGTTATGTTTCTCACTCTTTTCTGTTATTACCCAGCAAAGTAATTTCTGGTTTTCTATAAATACTGGTTGACAGCTTATTTGACTGAATGACTAACCATTAATGAATGTATTAGTATCAAAAATTTTCAGAAAAGTTATATATTAATATATAAGATTCTTTATCATGCCTGATCCCCTTTTAAAGAACAGTTTCTATCCCAACCATTTTTTAAATCAGTATTGCAAATAATAAGTAATTTCAATGCTCATATTCAGCATTGTGAAATTGAAATAAAAAATACATAATGGAAAAAAAAATTATACTTGAATTTAGATTGATCATGTATCTGATGGAATTCTGTTCTAAAACAGGACAATTGATTTTATGTTTTTAAGGAGATGAGACCTATTTCATATAGAATGATGTTCACTGTGAGACTGTAACATACAGAATTTTTTTTTAGTTTTCCAAACGTCTCAAACAGAATTAAGTGGCTCCTCTGGAAGTGTGTGGTACACGGAGTTCCATGATAAAATTGATATGTGTTTGGTGCTATGGTTTCTCTAATTAGTATTACTGCTATTACATATCTGTCAAACACAGGCTGGACTAACAAAACCTAATTAGCTGTTTAAACTCATTTATGTGCCACATTTAATCTTGAGCTTGTCACATTTAAATTTGTTTAAACCTTAATAATATTCAAGATCATGCACTTGTGTTAAAGGCAACATGTGTTAGGGCCATAATGAATGTCTGCTGTTGAAGGATTCATTATGACTCAGACAACTTTTTTTCTTTATTTATCCAGGTGAGTCATTTATCTTTCCTATAAGATTTATGAGGTTGTTCTACTCAAACCAGTGAAAAACCAAAATCTAATAACTTGTTCTGCATTTTGTATATTGCTGATCACTAAGACTATAACTTTAATGTAGAACATGTATGCAGATGAAATGCTTAACCTAATACAAATATTTAATTTTTATTTCACATTAAGCATATATACTAGCTTAATTACATTCAAAGATTCTAAAATACCTGAGAAAGAGCTTTCTAGAATTTCTTACCTGTTTAAAGAATATTTTGCAATGGATCTCTAAGAGATATGGAGCTACTTTAGTTGTCAATATTAAAAGGTAAAAATTCCCTATGATAAAAAGAGATATTAAGAAATACCATCACTTAACATATGCATCTTTGAGTTAAAATTCCGAAAAGCAGCTGCATATGTTCACTATTTCTAGAAGTGCTACCAGTCAATTTTAAGCATTGGTAATTTAATAAATACATATTATTAAGAAGCAACGGCAAGTTGTACCAAAAATAGAGCACTGGTTACTATACGAGTATAACACTTGCATTAAAATTTTATACATAAAGAGGATGTAAGACTTCTTGTAGGAGGGAAATTAAGCAATTTATTTTTGAGGTTCCTTAATGGTTTGTCAACCAAAGCTGGCTACAGAAAACAGGTACCAAAGGCCTTCACAGAGCTTTCTGTAGGAAACTATTGATAAGCCATGACAGACATAAATCTTGGGTAAATACCTTTGTTTATCCACCAACCTTACACATAAAACCATGAAAAGGTACAGGTAGCTATCTAAAAGGGAATCTTTTTCTCCTTTTCTGATTAGGTAATAATATTGTACGTAATTCTGGGTGAAATTGTCTATAGGAAATTTGTCCTACAGAGGACATATATATAAAGATTTGAGTACATCATTGAAAGGGGATGGTAAGAAAGTAGTAATACTGAACTAATTAATAAAGTAATAATATTGCACTAATTGATTCAATTCAGAGATTTTTCGTTAATAAAAGTAGTTCATATAACCTACTTCCAGATCTTAAAGGAAGGAAGAAGAGTATGATATTCAAAGATAGGTGAGGAATATCGACTCACAGGAGAGATGCATGAAATAACATCTCCAGTAAGCTAAGAAACCTTATTCAAAATGAAAAATCAGGGAACATATCTATCTTGGCATGCTATTATTAGTGACTCATTTGTATTGATAGCAAGGTCAGGTTTTTTCATGTTTAATAAATCTTTTTAAATAAGAAAGATAATGCAAGAGTTGAAATACTTTTTTCTTCTTCAATTCTCTCTGATCTGAATGCAAATTTGCCACAAAAAGTGTCACCATTAATCCTCTAAATCCTAGCCTACGTTTTCCTGATACATCTAATACTGTGAATTTGGACAACAGAAATTTGCACTCAGTGTTACTGACATCCTGCTATGACAAAAGCCTAATTTTTGCTTTAGACACTAAAGTTCTGTCAGGGAGCAAGCCACTTCCATTTAAAGTTGGTTACTTCGTGTTTTTTTTCATCTATTTTTCATTATCTGCCCTGATTAAACAGGTTGATTCCTATTCTAAAATTGATGTACAGAGGATAAATTCATAATTTGCTGTGTCAATACAAATCTTTGTAAGTGACAGGTTGCAAGTCCTTTTACACTGCTGTGCTGTCCAGACTCAGGTAGTGGGATTTATTCAGGTTATCCAATTTTCTAAGCTGTTTCCCCTCTGGCAGCTATCACTCTCCATCACAATCACAGGCTTAAACCAGTACCTGATTATTTCTAGATCTTTAGGTAGCTGTCCTGTTGATGTGATTGCAAATGAGATTTATTCCTTGCAACAGAAAACCCATTGTTGATTCATTCAACTTTATGGTCCTGTAATCAGCAGGAAGCAGCTATCAGGTACTCTCCATTTTATTCTAAACTAGCTCAACCAATGCCTTTCTTCGCTAAATATAATGAAAATATGAAGTGAGTAATTTTCCTAGATGTTTGCCCCGTTTCAATGCTTACAAGCAGGTTAGAAGAGGACTTCAAGCAAAATTTCAAATACAGTCTACACCAAATGCACTGAGAAACTTCTGCAGTTTGGCTTTCAGATTATTATATGGATTGTTTAAAAGTAGGATTAAAACAAAAATAAAGCAATAAAAAAATTATTTTGTCTAATGCTGTCATGTCTCCTTGTTTTAGCAAGGAACAGGCTATGTAACAATCATAGCATTTTTCATAAAGTTGTTTTTTTTTTTTAAATTTATATCCATTCACACATCTGTCTTCTGCCAGTTATCACAGGATCATAGAATAGTATGGGTTGGAAGGGACCTTAAGGAACATCTAGTTCCAAGCCCCCAATTAAATATTCAACTCAAATACTTGGTGCAAAAAGCCATATTCTGCTATATTTAGAGCATAAAAAGCTATAAAATAATATGTTTTCCCCAAATGTAGTGAGCTCATGCCCACTGATGCAGAGCTGGATGTTTAACTGCTTTCAAAGATAAAAAGAAATAAAAATAGAAATACAGAAAGTAATGACAATGGTATCATATGACTTGTGTTTAGTTTGTGTAGCTGCTCCAGGGAGAATGTGGGTAATAAATAAGAGAAAGAAGCAAACAAGGGTGTTATAATCATATCACATTTCTTTGGGCTCAGGCTAACCCTCACACTCTGTGAGTTCCCGTCTTAAAACAGGCTTTTAGTGCACTCCCTCTCTAAAACAGCTGCATTGTTGGTAAGTTAAGTATTCTTTCTCAAGTATTGCTTATAAATCAAGCAGCAGAAACCTAATTAGAAGAGTTGTGATGGTCACGTGTCATTTCATCACCCGTCCCTCCCTGAACAGAGGACTGGAAATGCCAACCCACTGCCTCAAACGTGCTACTGCAGTTTGGAAAGTCACGTGGATTTTGCATCTTCCATTTATCTCATGTGCACAGGCCAGTGGCACATGATGTGCTGCAGATGGAACAAAGAACCAGCACAGTAAATCTGCATCCCAATGTTCTAGTCCCACATCCAGGCTTCTAAAATTGTCACAAAATAAAATAGCGTGTGTGTTAGAATCCACCGTGCTTCTTGGACAATTTCATCATAATTTGTCATTCATTCTGAGATATTCATTTGTCTAAAAGCAATTAAAGCTTAATTGCTGCATAACCTGAATAATTTAGAAATGCAAATTAGGATAGCAGGCAAGCAAGTATGTGTTCATTAATTTCTTTGTTATCACCATCTGTTTAATTAAAAAAATGAGTTTTACTGAATGACAGCTTGCTAACTATATAAACGTTTTCCTTAATTGAAAATGTCTTTTGCAATTGAGGTCAGCATCTGACAAAAATTGTTTGAGCTTTTGCAGAAAACATTTTATCTAAACAAATTGTAGTATTTTTAAATTCACATTAAAAAACATTGTCAACATACGCAATGTAATTCAAGAAATGACATCTTTGCTTCTTAATGCAAAGCCATAATTTTAGAAAAAAAATCATTACTTTGGAAAAGTGATGGTTATTACAGGAGAAGTATATGTGATTTATCGTCTCTATTACAGATTATTTTGAAAACTTTTATAAAATCCAGACTCAAAATATGATACCTCTGGCAAAAAACAATCATCTGAAGAAGGAAGAAATGCTTCAAAATACAGATCATATGATTCATATGATGCAGTCTTGGTATTAGGGAACTAAAGTGGTTTTTCAAGTAGAGCCTTTTTTATAAAGAAGCTAATTCTTTACATGAATATACAACTCTTCATAACTGAGGTCTATCAAACTCCTTTGATTCCAGCTGTTTTTATTTCAAATACCTTTACTCCACCCCATCTGCATGAGAATGGTGAGGCCCTGGCACAGGTTGCCCAGAGAAGCTGTGGCTGCCCCATCCCTGGAAGTGTCCAAGGCCAGGTTGGAAGGGGCTTGGAGCAACCTGGGCTAGTGGAAGGTGTCCCTGACCATGGAAAGGGTTGGAACTGGATGAGCTTTTAAGATCCTCCAACCCACACCATTCTATAGATTCAGGATAAAAGAAAAATCATTCTACTGTATCAACGCATGTCTTAACATCCTAGGAATTACATTTGCCTCGAGTTGTTCCAAACAGACAAACCCGTGTCTGTGAGAGGCAGATCTCTAAATAAATAATATAAAGGCCTGCAAGCCCACTCTCAGTTAACTAAGATTTAAGCCAACAGTACCATCCTTTCTCTGAGATCAGCAAACTAATTATCTTGGAGTAAAATCCCAGAGAAGTGAAGAAGGGTAATGTTATACCACTGTATTCCAAACTCATCTATTATTCACCTTGTGTTGTTTACACAATTAATTGTATTACTTTGTTATAGTTTAAGTTACATTTGGCTTCTACTGTCTCTTACTGCATTTAATAGAAACTTTATATTGCAGCCTCTGGATCAGTAAAATCATATTTAAAGAGTGTAGCAAAAGGCCTTTCTGCACTGAAAGCAGCTGTGGTGACAAAGCTTCAGTGATTTGCACTGAGAAAAATCCCCAAGAACGCACTTTGTCTCACACTACTATTTGCTGTATCTCCTTTTGTAGTAAATTACTGGGGTAACTGTGAGCTGTGTATATTGCCTTTGAAATATTGTGTTAGGGGAATAATAAATAAATAAATAATCATTCAAGGTCATGGCTGTTGCCCCCAAGCAGTTAAAAAAAGTGAACTGCCCAGTCTCACTGGGTAACAGCACATAAACTCAGGGTGACACTGCAAGGGCTCAGCCACCTGACTTAGTAATTCCCTTGCCATGGAGTTTCTCTGCACTCAATTAAATAATCTTTAGACCTTCTAAGTGTTGTATAAACATCACCTGACATTTGCAGGCTCTTCCAAAATGTGGAAACAAACATTATGATTATCACTGAACACTTTGGGTAACACAAAGATTGAGCAGTTTTTTCACAACAGGAGAATCCAGTGGGAACATACATGAAGATTCCCAAACCTGTATCTGCTAGTAACACAAACTTTCCCTGTGACTCAGTTGTCTGTAGTTATTGTGGGCAGATCCATAGTTTTGTGAAATAAGCAAATTTCTTATAAACCGAAAAAAAAAAAAAAAAAAAAAACCTGCTAAATTGCTGCAAGATATTTTTATTATCTCATGATTTGGAGCTATTCTACAATATGAGTGTGGATATGAATATATTCCCAGGGAATTACAGTGAAACCACGTGGAAGGTTTAGCAGGTAACACAATACAAAGCAGGAAGTACAGAAGGTGAAAAGTAGTGCAGAAAATAAGCAAAGAAATCCACTGAATATACAAATATAAACCCCCAAGCAAACAAAACCAAACTAAGTTACAAGTTCTTATCAGCATCGGTTTGTCAAAGCTGCACACTCCCAGTGTCTGAAGTGTTAATTTTTAAGTACCATGTGTACATTTTTTTGCACCAGAGGATCAGTTTGGCTGGATATTTCTCATTCTTTCACTAGATGGCAGTATTGTATTACATTCAGATATATAAGTACTATTTCAATAAAGAAGGCACAAAGATAGCCGACTAACTATATCACCGCACTGAAAAAAAAAAATTACTTTAATAGCTTTTGTTTGCACAAATTCTCTCAGTCAGAATATCAGTTCATTTTTCTCTCTGATTTTCTAGTGAGATTCAGCACTTGTTTCTCTCCCAAGTGATAGCAACCCCACCTTTTTTAGTTCCTATTGAGAGGGGATTGCCAACTCCTGTTTCTGTGCACATGATAACTAAAGGGAAACTGAAGTCCAAGTGCATAACCACGTAACTCTGTTATTCAAAATTACTGGCACAGTTTCTTCCTGTCTCCTGCTTGTGTGGTGTTGCTGTGTGGGATCCTTACTATGAGACCTTTCTAGTCCTTAGAGCTTGCTGAATTTTCCTCTGCTCTCAACCATAAATCACATGGAATCAATTCTCTTGATCCTCAGCTTAAAAATGTGTTTGTTTCCACTCTTTTCATGTATTTTTACAGCAAGAAAGAAGCGAAGCAGGAAACATTAGATGAAGCAGAAGAATGATTTATTGGTTAAAGGGAAGGAAAATGTATTTAGAGAAGAAGAATGAGAAAGCTGCAGTGACAGGACCTGCTTCTGAGGTGTGTTCTAAACATTAATTGGTCCAGGAAACAGAACCTCAGTCAAGCCTACATGCTCAGGTCATTAAGCAAAAGACTTATTTTTAGTTTTCTCAGATTCACTAACTGTGTAACCTCAACAGGAATGATTGAAAGAGTTTGATTTCAGGTGACTGAACACCCATTTGCCTCGGGCACATTTCCGGTTGGTAGGAAATAAGGCATTTAAGATTCAGGTTTTGAGAGCTGGTGCACACAGCCTGCAGAGTCTGGAGAAATTGTTTTAATGATGAAAGGTGATTAAGAACAAGTGTCCTGACAAGAGCAGCCTCATTTTTCTTACACAAATCTACTCTTCTCCCCCAGAAAACTTTTATAGTTTTGCAAATCAAAGTACTCTGAAAAAGAGTCCCCTCCCTCCTGGGCCTCTTGCTGTCAAAAGGGCTTAAAAACTCTCTGGCATTTTGTGTCACTCAGACAGGATTGACTGCTGGGTCAAGCTGGTTGCAGATGTAGCATTTTTGTAGTAAGATACATCAAGTTTTACAGGGAGGGGAGCACCTCAGGTTAACAATCCCAGACACATCCACTTCTTTTGGGCTTGGTCAAGAGAGAGCCAGACACTCAATTCCAGTGGGCATCCAAGAACTTACAGTCCAGCATTGACTTACTAATGACTACACTTGTAACTGCTGTAAACCAAGGCAATAAACCTTAAATTTGAGCTTATTACAAGCTATTCATTTCCTGACTCATCTAGAAGCTCTTTATATCATCTAAGAGAGATGAGATTCTGAGATGTGAACCTTTAAGGCTAAAAGTAGCTCTTTCTAGATATCTGTCTCTGAAAATAATTCCTTATTATAACAGGAAACTGAACAATAGAATCTATTTCAAATCTTTTATTGACCTTTCCTTCTATTTAAGTCTTAGAGCATCCCTGCTTACAAGATGCTCACTCTAATTAATTTTAAAATTTTAATTTACAAGATAAAACATTTTTAATGTATTTCCGCATTTGGTTGTAACATGTCTTCCCCCCCTTCCCTGTCACATCAGTTAGTGCAATCAGAGACCTCAGCTCTGCCTAAAAACCATGTCCTACTAGAGATGCTTTGTAACAGCAAAACACCACTGGTATGTCTTCCTGGAAAGCGATACAGTGAAAATTCATGAAAATAGAATATATCCAATCTAGTTGTTTACTGTTATTGCCTTATGCAATAACATCATCCATTTGACCACAGACCAACACAAAGGTAATTGGATTTTTGCTCTAATTCCAGCAGAAGGCTGTAGAACCTTAGTACTAATCAATTAGAAACATCTTTTGGCTTCTAGTGAGGTTTTTTTATATGGACAATCCACTTATTTTTCTCATTTCATCAGTAACATTTATTCTGAGCTTCTGCAGCATTCAGGGCAATCAAAAATTCATATCTTACACAACTAAAGAAATCAGTGGTTACATAAAATTGCTGTTTACATAAAATTGCTCCATTCCATTTTATGTATGTTCCAGTCTGCATTCATCTGTATTGAGCATGCGAGACCAGCTATGAGAGCTGTTCAAGGTCCTCCCTGCGCTTACTCTGCAATGAAATAAATTCTTCCCTATTTCTGGTAGGAAATTTAACTAATGTGGCTCCATATCCCCATAATACACTGAAAACAATATTGAAATAAGTATTTTTAGGAACTACTTGCTTGCCACAGTGACCTTGGCATATTATGTACTGCTGGATTGTGCCTTAGTGACAAGCACAAAGAAAGGAATAACAAAGAGTTGTGCCATTCAAGAAATAGTTCAGTGACTGTGTTCCAGTTCAGGGTTCTAATGTATCATCAGCTTCAGTCATGGAGGGTTATTTCGTTCTAACACAGTGGGTTTTTTTCCCCTCGCAACATCCTATTTTCTTATGGGAGGGAAAGAAAAGTTTAATGAACTGAAAAGCTAAGGACTTGTTTTCCTCTTTCAGAGAGGTTAGGAGAAGGTGAGGTTAAGGAGTAAACTTAATATATCATTTTTAGTATTCTATTTGAATAAAATTTAAATTACATTAGATGTATACCACAGTATTTTTGAGGTGCAAGATGCAGGATACTATTGAACTTCTCCCTTTGCTTATTAAATTGGTAGTAGAATAGCAAAGGACAAATGCATCCTCATTTAAAACCATATTTAGTATGCAAATCACTAATAAAGGGGGTTTGTAAATGCTCTGATGCAAATTGTATATTACGGGGTAAAGTATTAAGTGAAAAAATTATTTGGGCTTTAATCACTTTACAGTCTTTCAGCAAACTTGGATAAACTATTTATCACAGCAATATAACATCATCTTTACACCTACAAGGGCATTTAGTGAATACTGACAGTGTTTTCTGCATATCAAACACTTCCCCAACAAATACAAACTGTGAATGGGCATCCTGGCTGGAATGTACATCAAGAGAGCCTCATTATTTCACAACCCTGACTTTGGCTCACAAGACTAAAAGGAGCTGAAAACACACTGACAACTTCCAGCATTATCTCTGGATATTTGGGTTTAGTGAGTTACAGTAATTCAAAGCAGAGCTCTCCAGCATGCCTTGTTAGCTGTAAACAAATCGAAGGGAATAGACCAAACAACACTTATCTCCCGATGTAAAACAGCATGTTAATGTTCTCTAGAGAGACTGCAGGAATGGGACATCTGAGCTGTAATCTCAGAGCAGTAACTCTCCTTCCCTCCTCCAGGAGTGAGGGACAGCTGCCCTTCTGGACATCACCACTGACACTGCGGGGTGTTTCATGCACACTTCTACAGGCTAAAAGATGTCTGAAAACTTCACATTTCAAAGAACTACCATCTCAAGATTTAAATTTAACAATTCCCTGACACAAAATAACTACAAAGGGCTACATTTTTTATCATGTCTTGGATTTATGATGAATTCTTTAGAATTCTCTGTAATCCATGAAAAGGGGTGGGAGGGGAAATAAATCACGTTGCAGTCAGCTGATCCCATGACATTTCTTTCATTTAAGGTCAAAACCTCATTACTCCAATATAATGAAATCTGAAAGTAGGCACTGGTTTCGATTTGCCTCTAACCTAAAATTCCACTCAGAACATAAAATGAAGTCACAACTTAATAGCTGTACCTCATACAAATGCCAGAAAACATGGATGACCGGAGAAGTAAATGCCATGCCTGATTTTTAAGATACTGGGATAATATTTGTTAGATTCTGAACTGAGTTTGATTTATTCTACTGAGTTCAACCCCATTTCCTTATCAAAGATCAGTTCCTTTACTACAGTGATAGCTGCTATTCACAGTCTCTTCAGGAATTTTATGCATGCATTCAACTTCCAAGGAATTTTTCAAGATATAAAATATAGTACCACAATTTTCTCATTAGAGAAAATTTTTTGTATTCCAAGAATGACTTCTCCAACCTATATATTTATTATTTTACTAGTGAAAAGGGAGGATTCAAGAAACCACTGGCTACTCTAAACAGTCCCTCAGAGCCCCCACTCCTCAGTCTTTGGCCTTATAGAGACCCCCAGGACAGACTGCTCATGAATATTGCAATCCTTACAAAAAGGCTTCAGACAATCACTGTATTCCACTGAGCTAGTTGGGAAGGAATGGTACAGGCGAGCAAATGGACCCAAGGAGATAGTGTTCACAAATTATATTAACAGGTATTTTAAAGCAGCAATGTAATCACATATTCTGGAACTTCAAAGCTCAACACTCATGCAACTGTTCCCATTCTCCTATAAAATACATTTAACATGAAAAAAAAAAAAAAAAGTCAGGGATCTCACATCATCCAGCCTGCTAGGTTTTAAATAACCTATTGACAGAGGATGACTCAGGCATTTCAGTGTCTGTAGCCAAGTAGTGCAGAAGGGGATTGTAGCAGCACCACCCGACCCAACACACACCGTTCCCTCACGCTCAGTTACCCCTTCATGCTTGAATCAGCCTGGGCAGATTTTGTTATCCTTGAGGGCAATTTCTGCACTCTCAAAGCTGCACTTCCCCTCTACCTTCTACCAAATCACAGCACTTCTGTGACCTCTCCCAATTATAAATCCTTCTCCATTAGAAATTAACAGGAGCCAAGGTAATATGAAACCCAGTTTTAACTATGTATTAAAGTGATGTGAGGAGTTTGGGGTGCAGGGGTTTATTTTGTTGAAATCTAGCAGTAGTTAAGTTTTCCAGATGGAAGGATGATGCTACAAAGCACAGCACATATTTATCTTCATGAATTTCTCTTGTTATGTCTTTGACTGAATATTCATTATGAATTGATCAGCATATTTTATTGGTATGTCTCACACAGATTGTTTCTGGCTCTTACTGGCTATCAACATATTGATTCACCAACTGGTAAATGATTTAATTTATCAGCTTTTTTCAAGGTTAATATTTTGGGGTGGGGGGGGGAAGCTTAAAATAAAGCATGAAAATAACTAAAAAAAAAAAAAATAAATAAAAGAAAAAATAAAAGAAAGCCCTTATCAGCTATGAGATTCCATCCAACGGTATTAAGTAGCTGAAGAGAAATGCATCGCTGTCTAAGCTGGGTTTAATCAGCACCCTTCAGTGTTGGTATTGCCACATTACTGAGACAGCCTGAACTGACCCAGGCAAAAGCATATTGAGGCAGCACCTCCTCTCTTCATCCCCAGACATGGATAACAAGAACAATGCTTATTTGTTCCTAAAAAGTCTATTAACTTAATATCCAAAGTGTCCTGTGCAGTACTCAGAATCTGCTGCTGTGTTTCAAACCATACACTGGGCCACTGTGATGAGGCTCAGCTCACTGAGGATCACACATTACTTTCAAGTATAACTATATATAGAAGTATTTCTCAAAGTCTGTTTCTGAACCATTAAAGCCTGCCTTATTATTTTTACCTTATTTGCTGCAAAGGCAGAATAATACGGACAAAGGTGTCGCTGTGTGTTACATCACTTTTCAGTCAGTGATCTGTGGCCCTTGACTATTTTCAGTGTCAAACTACAGTCAGACTATATCAAGAGATCATAGTTCATATGACATTTTGTTACATGTGTCTCCAATTCATGCTAATTAACACTTCCAAACCAACTCTGTGCATACAATCAAACCATGTGCCATCAGGGGCCACCCAAATGAACCTCAGATGGGAACCTGTAATTTCAGCAGAGTTCAGATGTGTTGACCTACCCAGGACCAGACAGTTCAAGTGAAGCCGTTATGGACCTACAAACTTCCATATGACTCTTCATATTAATCTTTTGCAAATGAAAAAAAGATAATTTTCAGGAAGAATTTGAATTAGTTTAGCCCTGGGCCTCATAATGTTAATATCTCGCATTTTTTTCTAAGCCCCTAAGACACATCTGTCCCAGAAGGATTTATTTGTCATCCAGTGCTTGGTCAACGGTTGCCCTTGATGATCTTGGAAGTCTTTTTCAACCTTACTGGTTCCATGATAAAGAAATGCTGTACAGAATCACTGTTCACATACATGGAATACAGAAAATTCTCATTCACACAGAATAGAGTATGAAAGAATACAGTTGAAAGCTGCTCTCACAGTACCAGCTAAATGCTATCAGCAGAAGCCTGTTTTACCGAGGGATTAATTAGCGAGGTTTTAATTCCTATGGGAGAGTCTTCTCCAATTTGCAGGAAGAGGGTAGAGGCCTCGCATAAATGAAAATGAGATGTGACTCGTCATTTGAAAACTTCAAGTTTAAGGACCAATTTTTTCTTTTCAGTGAGACACACTGAAATTTGTGATTGCTTGCAATATGGATAACCTTCCAGGAAAAGCACATGGAACTGTTAAGAAGATAAAGGCCACTGTCCAAAAAATGCCAGTCATCCACTGATGAACTTTGTAAAGTGAATAAATAAAATTATGCAGAATATGTTAACACACCTTCATAATGATGAAAGGAAGACTGAATGACAAAGTTGAAGAACTGGAAAGCCACTTCCATGGGAAAATGAGCAACTCCTTATTTAAGTTTTACTAGTTTTCCCTTCTTCTCATGCACCACAACCCATCCTTTAAAGGTAGGTAATTTTCAATACTGAAAATACTGTGTCATTGTTCCAGACCAAACCCCTTAGATTAGGCTGACAGACAAGCTACTTTAATGACTCTTTAAATAACATAAGTGTTCAGTCTTGGTGATAATAATTTGAAATTTTGTTTAATCAGTTTCAGTTTATGTTTCATGTGAGAACTCAGCTGCTTTGCTGAAACATTTGTATAAAATAAGCTACACAGGACAACAACTGGAGATTTTTTAAAATAAAAGCTATGATTTGACATTTTATGAGTAAACAGCTCTTACAAGTAAGAGCAGTAGAAGTTCATGCCCAAAGTCCTAAAATTTCTTGCATGCCTTGTACATAATTCAGGTTTAAGAATTGACTACTGTAGCAAACCATGAAAATCCAATATTTAATTTACTTACAAGGAACAAGTCACAAAAGCTGATACATTCTGCAAGGACATATGTCAGTTGGGTTTGCAGAAAAATCAACATTTTTGTATAGAAATAAAAAAAAGACTTCTCCATAATGATAGTGAGTAAAATCCTCAAAATATTTGAAGGTTTAGTCCTCAAACATTTCACTGCCCCAATTTCTTTTCATATAGAATTTTGCTTATGTTAAATGGGCAAAGGGAATGGAAAGGGAATTGAATTTGATCCTTGAGATGTTCCCTTCATCAACAGTGCTCAATAGTATAAAAATATACAGATAAACTAAAACATTAAAAGGAAATTCAGTGATTTTCCTCAAGTGAGTCTTGCAAATACTTTTTAGCTGTATCTTTCTGTATTAAAGATGACATAAGAATATTAAATAATAATAAATAGTGTCTCTGCAGCTGAAATGTAGGTATACATGACATTTTGTACACACTCAGTCTGCTCCAGAGGAGAACATACAGAATCACTATCAAAACCCTGAATTGTTGCTTCAAATTCCAAGCAACGTGTTCACCAGGTAGCAAGAGACATGAATAGCTGGGGTCAACTCAATATGACAAATATTTAACAGTGTTGTGGAAAACAAGTTTTGACTGCTTTATTAATTTTTTCATTGGCAGAAACATTCAGACTGCAAGGGTTATATTTTATTAATACCTCCATTATGCATCTGAAAATAAAATATATTGTGCACAGTGACGTCTCAAACCTGAATTAACCCAAGCACATTGCTCCGGGAACATAATTTCTGGGTAGCTGAGATGATTCTCAACAGATAAAGAGACATAAAAATTTAACACCTTGCAGCACTTGATTCTTCACAGAAGAAAAATTCAGGATCTACTGTAGCTAAATATGGGTACATTTGTAATGATACAACCACTATACCATCACTTTAAATGTCAGTATTGATATTCAGCATGATTTCCTATGTATGATGGCTCAAGTCAATTAGAATGACAGATAGCATCCTACTGGCTTATCTGATTACCTCTGACCTTTTAACAGCTGCAGAAAGCCAAAACAGCCTGAAAGAAGAACTCATGCATATATGACACAAAGCTAGAATTTCATATCTGAGCCATAGTCAAGAACACATTGAATGTCAGCAGATTTCTGACAAAGCCTATAGCAAATAATTTCTTGGATGGTTTGGCACCACAAGAGCCTGTCATTTATTATGGCTGAGTACTGACAGGGGACATAAACTTGATTAATTTTATATCAATACATGATATGAAAGTCATTACAACACATAGTTCATTTTAAAAATTTGGAATCCTCTACTCAAAGTAACCATTAATTTTGATTATTATTTCTTTTATCAGAACCCTGGTTAAGTGATTTAGGGTTTCATGGCCTTTGCAGGGAAACAAGAATCAATATTAAGTGCAATTGTGTATATTCAAAAATAAAGTGCCCTTTTGAACAACAGATTACAACCAACTACTCAGAGAAGCCTCTCACTGCTCAGGTGTCCTTGCTCATTCCTCAGAGATGACTAGTCAAGTGATGGTTTGATAACTAATCAAAAGTTTATCTTTCTGTTGCTACAAATCCCATAAACATCCAACCAAAATCCTGTCACTTACAGGAATTAACAAACTAAGTCTCAAATATTTTCCACTCTGGTAGTAAAAACATGGAAGTAGAATGAAATAAAGCATGTTTTATTTTGTATTTCCAATATAAGATTACCTTGAGTATCTTAGCACTCGGAAGTAGCAGCAGTATTTTGACTTGTATAACTGATCTTGTCTTGACACCATTGTTTTTTGTGACAAAATCAGAGAGCATATTCCATTCCTAAAGTAAAGAAGTTTTATAGCCCCAAAGCATCCCCATTCCTCATGCTATCCTGAAAAAGTCACCCAAAATGAAGCCGCTTCTGATAATAAGCTGGTATTTATTTAAATTGCTTTTGAAACCTTCAATTACTTTTCATGGAATTCTTCAAACTGATGATATCGGTTAGAAACTGTTTTAAATCCTCTCTACAAAACAGCTCCTAACTCACCCATGACTAACAGAATAACAGAATAGCCCTTCCACAGCTGAGATGAAATCCCAGTTGTACTTGAGAAAACACCACAGTCACTGTTATCTTCACCTGGAGCACAACTTTGCCCTTAGAAATCAATGATACTATAAGTTGCCTCTACTGGGAGTAAACAGAAAGAACAGTACAATGCAATGCAATGGTTAATTTTATTGACAATTAAAGATGAAAATGAAAAAAAGAGAACCAACCTTAAAAATTTATTAACAACTACTTCTGTAATGTCTGGCTAACTAAGAACAATAAGAAAAAAGGAAAATATCTACAGATTTGGGAAGAAGAACCTGTTTTTGTTTATGTTGGAACTATTACCAAAGAAATTTAATGCAGACCGTGGCAAAGGTCAGACTAAGAGGCCAGAAACCTTTTGGAACCTGTCAGTGTTTTTGCAAATTTAATCATACCCCAAATAGAGAATTTTGTGATGCTACAGAGAAGTTAAGGAAGAGCAAAAGGCTTATGTTGAGTTTCTGGGTGGGAGACAGAGGAGAGGAAAGGGCAGATGCTGTGTTTGGTTGTCATCTGTGGTGAGGAGCCTCAGTGTGAGGGACAGCATGTGTGATGTCTGCTGTCCCCTGTGTGTGTCTGCTCTGGGAGAGCAGGAAGGTGGGGTTGCTACAGCTTGAGGTGAAAGACTTGAAAGGAGGGAGCCTCAAATGACAAAAGAACAAAAGGGCTCTTCCTTGGGCTCAGAGAGGGCTGTGCAGCACATGACAAATCAGGATTAAAAAGATTTTTATTCATATTTTGTCCTACCTGTTGACTTCTAGTTGCCCCTAAAAACTCATTATGCTAGTTCATGCTCCTAAAGGAAACCTGTTAGCTTTTGGTTGCTTGCTTTAATTTACAAGCCTTTCTTTGGGAGCTCATTTAAAACAAGGGTCTGCCCAGGTGCTCCCAAAGGTCCTTTCACACTCACACCTCATCATCTCACCCTCAGCAGCACCAGCTGCACCATTCTTGGGGCTCTGGCAACCCAGGTGCTTTATCATTCCCTTATCCTGAGGACTCTGCCCTGGCCTACAGCGTTCCCACAGTAAAAATAAGGACACCTGACTCAATGAGGACCTTCACTCCAATGAGTTTCAGAAAACTAAATATTTAAGAGATGAAAGAATGCAATTAGGATAGTAATACATATCAAACAATGTTAATAACATTTATAAGCAGAGAGAATAGTCAGTTTATTCAGCTATCATAAAACAAATATTAAACATACTCTGGGAAAAAGAAAAGACATGTTATTTCTGCTCAGAAATGTAATTAAAAAGTGAACAGAATGGCTTGGCAGCTGCACAATAATCCCCTCCAATATCTCAAACAGCCCATACTGGTGCAAGATGCTCTACCCAGCATCACCAGATAAGAATATTGCTGCAATCAGTGGAATGCATCCAATTTACTTGAGGTCTTTGTACTACAAAGGAATCAAAACCAAAATAATAAAAGTTTCAAGTGAAAATTTGAAGTGTTTACTTATTACACCTAAAAAGAGTCAGTAAGGGGCATGTGGCAGAACCTACTATTGTGTTCCTTCAACAAGCAAAACCCAATGCAGTCAATACTTGTCTGCAAGAGTACAGCAGTCTCTCCTCTGAAATATGCTCCAGGAAGAGGCTGCTGTTTGTAAAGCTCTGTATAGATGCCATAACATCTATTACAAGAGAAAAGTCAATTAATGTGCAATCCAAACCTTGCTTTGGAGTTTATCTGCATGCAGAATACAGTCAGTAGCAGTAAGAGCATGCTATTTCCTTGAACAGTGGAGAAAATGAGGATGGTTTAATCAATATTATGACAATTTAAGTTTTGCTCTGCTACTAGTCAACTAAGTAAACACTTATTGTGCAGGAAGGTAATGTATTGGAGACAGGGTAATCAGAGGAGAAAAGACCAGTTAGTGGCTTCCTAGGAAGCCAATCCTGTTGCATATTGTAAGAGGTGCTTTACAAAAGAAATGCTCCTTGAAAGCTTGCTATCAGATGTCCTGTACAGCACAGTCTTTAGCTTTGTGTTTGCCTTAGAGTTTTTATTTAAAACCCTCAGACTTTGAAGATCAAAGAGCCTTTCCCCCTCCATTCTGTTGTACTAACCCACTCCTGAAGTAAATGCCTCACCCCTGGGTGTTCTACCAGTCTTTTTAAATAAAGAGATATGAAGAGAAGAAAGAGCAGCTCACAGGAGCATCACAGGGCAGGTGACAGCTTCTCTACTTTGTGCAAGGTGGAGCCAACTACTAAGCTGCACGGGCAGTTCCAGACTCCAAGGTGGGTTCCAGCTCTTGGCCATGAAAAGCGACAGCCAGTGAGGGACAGGGGGGCCAGCAAGAGAGGGAAGAGCTCACAAGATGAGGAGATTGAGTCCACCATTAGCAAATTTGCAGATGACACTAAGTTGGGGGGGAGTGCATCCTGTTGAATGGCAGGAGGGCTCTGCAGAGGAACCTGGACAGACTGGAGATGTTCTGATTCCAGCGGGATGAGGTTCAACAAGGCCGAGTGCCAGGTCCTGCACTTTGGCCACAACAACCCCCTGCAGCGCTACAGGCTGGGCACAGAGTGGCTGGAGAGCAGCCAGGCAGAAAGAGACCTTGGAGTTTGGATTGACAGGAAGCTGAACATGAGCCATCAGTGTGCCAGGGGGCCAAGAAGGCCAATGGCATCCTGGCCTGGATCAGGAATGGTGTGGCAGCAGGAGCAGGGAAGCGATCCTTTCCCTGTACTCAACTCTGGTGAGGCCACACCTTGAATACTGTGTCTGTTTCCCTTCCACTTCAAATACTGAGGTATTTGAAACAGGGGAAAAAAAAGCAAAAAACTACACCTAAAGTGGAAAACAGAAAATGGGTCTCAAAGTGCCTAAACTAACCTCATCCTCCTTTTAATAAACTCATCTTAGCTGCCAATAAACTCCCTGAGCTTCCACAGAAGATACCTTCCTTTGTGTTTTGAAACCAGAAACCACAAGCCAATTAATGCTTTGTGAAAAAATTATTGTTAAGGTTGTTTTTCAAACTCAAATGGCGATACTTTACAGTAAATGGACTTTATTTAATGCTCAATTAAATTTTAATTGCTTGGTGACACTATTCATAATCATCAAACTAGCTAATGTTTATTAATAGCCATTTCTGATAGCGTATAACACCTCAGATCTCCATGTGAATCTGAGAAGACAAAAATAAATTTGATACAGTTGCCAGCTGAGCAATCACATTAAACACTCCTCTCTTGCTTTAATGCTCAGGTGAGTTTAGGATATATGGGACTTTAAAACAAATAAAGTTCATGTAATAAATAAATAAAACAAATAAAGTTCATGTAAGAAATATACTGCAGAGATTAGGGTAGGAATATCTCACAGAACTTGAAATCATGGACACAACATCAAGGAGGGCCACCAAAGCCTCACCTTAGTTACTACTATCTCAAGACAAAGATAAGTCACCAGACACATAGAATGTTGGTTCTCCTGCAGAAGAAGAGTGACCACTGTTGAGCTGTTTTCTTTTCAACCAGACCCTTTTAATCAGATACATTTACTCAAATAATTCATTGCAGCATATATGAAGGTTTGACTTTCACAGAGAGTTGGTTATTTTACTACACTTTTTCCCATTCCCCTTCCTATCCTAATATAAGTGTAGGGACACTTAAGAAATAGGGAACATAAATACTGATATTAGGGACAAAACATGAAAAACCGCTTCATGAAAAATACTATAAATCATCAGGCAATTCTTCTTAATATTATCAGACACTTAAAACATTCCCATCTGAAATTAACAAAGTTATCCTCTGACAGCCAGACATTTTAACACTCACCTCACTCCCAGCAGTATTTCCTCATACATTTCCCCGTGGCAAACTCAAATCCTCCAAAGGAACTTCTTCCCATGCTGCCTTGTGGGCATTAGGCTTTCCCAGCAGCTGCTTCTAATTGGTAGCTTGATGCTAACTGGGGGAAGTAATTAAGCCCTTCATCATTCCCTCCTGACCTCCTGCCTTTTAGGTCATGTATTTCCCACTATGAAGATCAGGTGTGATTAGAAAAGCAGAACACAGTGTACAAGCATTCGAAACATAGATTTAGTGTGTAGGTATAATCAACACAGAAAATTCAAGTTACTGCCACATAGAACAGGTTTTTAGTTGTAGGCTGGGTTTTTTATTCACTTTTTCATTTTGGTTGGGGGGGGACTGAGGTGATGACCATCCTATCTTTCACTATCAGAACCTCACACAGAGCTAATTGTGGCTTTCAGCAATTCAGTTCCTCTAGGAGTAGACACACCTATCATGGAGAGGTATGAGAGGAGCTCATGAATTGCACTCTGGAGAGAAGGGAAAGCCTTTTCCTGTCACCAGTTTTCCAGGTTTACACAAACTTCAGGTGTTCTATTCATTCCAGTGCATGGCTTTGTCAGGAGCATTTTTCTTTTCATTCCTTTGTCATCACTCAGTGGAGTAACAAACTTAATCCTTAGCTGCCAAGCAGTTTGCTCTCTGACTGTGCTCTCCTCTGACTCCACTATCTTTAGTGAGAGGCTCTACAGATCACTGGGTGCAGTTGTTTTGAGTGCCCTGTGCATTCCCTCTTTTACTGGGATGACCCAAACAGGGAGCACTGCTGGAATCACCTGCGGTCAACTGACATGGGGGGGTTCCAGGTGCAGATCAACAGGCCTAGAACAACACAGAGTAAAAGTTAAATGGTTTAAAAGAATCTGTTTGGCAGCTGAACAGAAAAAGTGCACTCGGGTGTCCACATCACATTAGTGCATAAAGAGTTTCTGTGGTTGTACTTTTCATCTTTTCATGGTGCTACTACAGCAGCAAAATGAGAATGATATGTTTCCTGTTGGAATCCTTCTGTGTGTCCTCTTCTGAGCCATATTTCCTCTGGCCCTTCTAATAATTAAAATAATCCCTCTCCCATGTTCTACCAAGGGGAACCTTTCTTGATCTTAATCACTGGCTTTAAATCCCTTCCAAAAGGCAAAATTAAATTTTTTGCTATATTTTATGTAATAAATCCATTTTTTGAAGAAATTCACATCTAACCCAGGAAGTGATCTTCAAACTTCTGCAGAATTCATTTGGCAGAGTTTACTTCAGAAATCATATTCCCATCTCTTTTTGGTACACATACTGTGAACACTTAATTTTGCACACTTGAGCAGTTTCACTTGTATCAAGTATACTCCTAATGCATTATTTATACCACCACATAGACAATCTCAACATGAAATTATCATCTAAATGTGCATTCACAAATATCTTTGTTGTTTCATATGTGCTAATTCTCTTAAGGTTGCTTTTTTAATAATTAAGAAAATTTGAAAAATCTTACTCTTTTGCATACAGTTGAAAGACATCAAAAATGTTTTCCTTGGACTCGGCGTGTTTATCAGTAGAGTGGGTCCACGTTGGGTCAGGAATTAGAGAGGCAAGAGCTCTGTAAGGTGCACGGGGCCGGAGGTGCAGAGGAAGACACAGGACTGAACAACTCCCCAGGAAGACAACCTACTGTGCTGTCTGGATGTCTCCTATTGTTGCATTATCTTGATTAAAACGCACAAGTTGCAAAGGGAATGGAAATGCCTGAGTCCTCATTTTCAACCGAGTTGACTGGGAGTTACCTCCATGCCCCTGGAGTGCATTAACACCTCAGGTACTTTGATACCTAAGACAATGTCACGGGAACTCAACAGCATGTAACATAGTTCCCAGATAGATTTAATTAGTAAAGCAAGTGTATATATTGTTTTTCGTTCTGTTAATCCATTATGATTGAATTCTTGTCAACCTGAAACACATTTGCAACAGGGACTAAAGGTTATTGTAACAGAACAGCAAGTTATATGATACTTTTCCATAGAGCTTGTTAACATTATCGGAATTACTGGTGAACAGGAAAAGTTATCCCTCGGGTATAGGATAACGGAGTGTAAAACACTATTACCTTCCTTTTAGTGGCTCTTTCAATAAAGGTCTTTTTAAATAAACTCAAGAAAATGACACAGCTTCTTTCAGTTTCTCTGTGAGGTAATTGCAGCTGTACACCCTTGACTTTTGTGTAATTTCAAATGAAAATTGACCAGTGTTAAATATCGATTGTTTTTCTCTATCATTACACTTAATGAACTAAGCATTTATACTGTCAAAATGGCATCTGGTTATTTAAAATTATGCTATATGTCATCAGTTATTACAAGGGTTATTTTACATACAATTTGTGAAAAATATAAGCATCGGATTATTTTCAAACCCAGCTGCTTTCTGTAATGTCTTGGAATGAAATAATAGCTTGCTCTTTTCAAAAGTTACAGTTGGGTCTGGAGGTGGCACTGTTTCCCTTCAGGAGAAAAGTCCATCACACAGTGAGATCGAGCCCAACACATCCTGGTGCAACTTCTCTTAAGGAACGTAATTAAACCAAACATATGTGTGATATACTCTCTAAATCCACTAATATAGTCTCTCTCTATAGTACAGTATGTGCCATCCCATTTCTGTTTGGACTGCAAGTAATTTAAGAATTTAAAGATCAAGACTCTTCAACAGATTTACTTAGATTAAAACTTAATGAATTTAATAATTTTAATTGACAAAATTAGTTTAAAAGACACAAGAGAGTGCAGAATTCAGCAAACAGGTCTTACTGAACCCCTCACAGGGTTCATGCAAGTAGCTTCATTCAGCATATTTCTATTGTCTTTGCACATCATTCCAGTGCAGACTCATCCTTACCTCAGGTCAGCTCTGGAATGACACAATCACCTTTTTTACAAGTGAACAGATAAGCTTAAGTAATTTTTACTTATAAAGCCCTTCTACATTCTTATGAGAAGAGAAGATAATAAAAAAAGACACACTTCTATCAACAAAGCTGCTAATTACACTGCAGTGCAATAAAATAGGAAGGACGTAAGAGAATTGAACCCACCTTTATATTGTCACTGCTCTGTGACAGCACAGGATGCCTGAGACACAGACTGCCCTATGGCAGGAAACATCGGCCTCAGACTCCCAAACTTGGACACTTCTCATGTTCTTAGCCTGAAATTTAAACCACAGTCTTAGTCAAAACCAGCATTTAGAAAAGCAGTTCAGAACAATAATACATATAAGCATACAGTTCTTTGAATGATTGAGCAACATCTCCTGCATATAAACCTTCAAACATTCAATATATGACAATATGCATGAGGTCCTGAAAATATTTCCTAGAATACTGTTGTCGGAAAACCATAATTTCAATGTTAAATATAAAAAGATTTATTAGCATTTAAGTATCAAAATTCAGAAGCACATGGTTCTTGGAGATGGGCCTTCCAAACGTGGAGATGATATGGCAGGTCAGTAAATATGATACGTAAATTTGTTATCAACTAGTCCAATTATTTCCCTCAAAAGCAGTCAAAATCTCTTCCACATTTCAAAACAAATAGTATTTACATAATATTTTTTACATCTCTATATTACAAAAGATGTCACATAAACATGTTTATATTGTAAAACTTCATTTATTATAAGAATTCTGTATTTCAAGAATTATATCTTCATTATGTGGAAAAACTCAGCATATTTTATAACCTATCACTGAAACCTTACAGCATCTTTATGAGTAATAAATTCCCCGCATTTTGTAATTTTGAAGATAGATAGGGCAATTTCTCTACCATGATGCACTGGACAAGGTAATTCCTAGGAGATTTCTTCTTCATTCCTATTCTCTGGCAACAAGATTCTCAAAACATAAACAACCATTTCTCTCTATAAATAGATATATTTTTATTTTGACTTTGATACTTTTCAATTGAGTTGATATTTTGCAGTTGCTTTCTCCATGTCTTTATATGCAGTTTGCATGAAAGAAAACAGGTTTCTGCCTATCAAAATAGTGTGTGATTATGGATCTGTGTGACTTAAGCAGTTCAAATTTCAGGTGGAAACCTAAAAAAAATGTTTTTAAAGCCTCCATAAGGAAGCCATGTTCTTGATATCACAAGAGCATCACTCAGTAAATGCAAAATGAGCTCAATAGAATCAGCAGCAGCAGAAGAAAAGGAGTGTTGGCCCCAGGGGAAATTAAAGGAGACATGCCATTCTCTGGCTGCACAGATCCTCATTAAAGACACTGAAAAATGTATTTAAGGACATGTCTCAGTCTCCTACTTTTTCAATGCCTATCTCTCTTGCCTGTTGTTTTTCTAGAGGCCCCAGTGAAAAGCATCCTGCAGTTTACAATGGCTTTGGGACCGTTTCCTCCCGGGCTCCATCCCTGGGTGAGTAATTGTGTTTCAATAGCAGCAGTGAAGAGGATTCCATTTTCCACATTTCAGTTCCCCAGTTGTGTAAGTAGCCATCAAAGAAAAGGAGGGCAAATGAGCAAAGGCAGGACAATGGGAACCTTCACTCTCATTGTTCAAGGACACGGTGAGTGGCTGAAGGGGTAGGGAAGGAGGCAGAAACAGGTCCCAGCTGCTCCAGCAAGAACCTGCTGTTAGATCATATACATCTTACAGTTCCATGATAGGATGTTTTTTTTGCAATTAAAAAGCCTTCCAAAGGCCTTTCTCAAAATCTGGCAAGTCAGGCCGAGAGATCTTTGGTGGGCTTAGGCAGTGACAGAGACCCTTCTGTATTTACTGGGCAATCCAAACCCACACCTGTAAGGTACAACAGACAAATATTTTGTGCAGAATGAATTAAAGGGTCACGCAAATAAATCAGTTTCAAATTGAAAAAAAAGGAAAGTAAAAGCATTCCAGTGCTACAGTTCTTTTGATCAAGTTGGAAAGGTCTCGAACTTTCTTAACAGGTGTATTAGTTGTGTCTCTTAATGCAGTTTATTGAGTGAATGCATTCTGAGAGCTTCAAATTGAGATTTATTTGTCCTTTTGCTAATCATGAATCAACCTTCTTTTAGATCAATTAACTAAATCACTCTGGAGGCAGCTCAATGCATTCTTTATGGATGAAAACCTTTGTTCTCTATTGCTCATAATATCTCTCCACCCCAATAAATACAATTAATAACCTACTTGCTCAGTAGTGTTTGTAACTTCCAATGTTTCATAGCAATTCATTTCTTATGACTTGCTAACAAAAATAGATTTGAGTAAAACATCAATATTAATATGTGCTTACGTTCTCCCTTCTGTTCTTTCAAAAGTACTTAGTTTTCACAAAGAAGTTTAAAATGGCATTACTCATGTCACTATAAAACCTCAATGATTTTTAAAAAAACTTACAAGTAAAAGTATGTAACTGCTGCAATGCTTACTAGTGGTTCCTTTTTTCCTCTCTAGCATACATAATACCAAAATAAATTTAGAGTTTCTACTTGGAAATTCCCAACTAGAAACCCTATTTAATTACAGTATTTATTAGCACAGGAAAGTATCTGGCCCTAATTTCTTCCACAGTTTCAGCAAGACAGGGCCCTTGATATATTACATTTCCTGTAATAGTACCTATATCCTTCCTTTTGTTAAAAATCATCCTGAGATGATAATTATTCTAGCTGAGGGCCAGGGATTCAATAACAGCTGAGACAAACCATGGCCTGCCAAGAGTTGGGCTGCCCTGCTCAGAGAGCATTTGAGTCAACTTACATTTAATGAAAGAGGCCAAAGGCTCTGTGGCCATCTCGGAACGGGACCCAGCAGCCCCACAATCCGTGCTGTCATGTCAGCTCCGTGCTGAGCTTGTCCGGGAGCCCAAAGCCCTCCCTGCATACACTGTGTTGATTTGTCCTCAGTTCAGTCTGGGCAGGTGCCAGCCCTGCCTGCCAGCCAAGCTGTGGCTGTTTCAAGGCCGGGTTGCTGCCATGCCCTGGGAGTCATCCCTCCCAAACCCCAGCTCCCGGCGTTCCCCAGGTCCTGAGCGAACCTGATCCACACCATTCACGGCTTTCCCTGTGGTCCTGGGCACAGCAGAGCCCTGTCCTGCTGTGGGGAGCCTTCCTGTCCCTGCTGCACTGTGCCTTGGCAGTGTCACACACAGATGGGTCCGGCGGCTCTGCCAGCACTAATGTCCGCTGTGTGTGGGCAGCACGGCAGGCAACGTGCCAGGGGAGAGTTTCTGAGTTCATCAAGGCCCTTAACCCTTTTTTCGAGGTTTGGTTTGTGGCACATCAGATGTGGAGCTGCCGATGGCTGAAGGTCCAGGGCAGTTCCTCAGTGACAGACACTCCACTCACCCTCTGACACCTTCACAGAACTTGGGCAGCAGGTGCCAGGAACATCTGCAAGGTCTGATGTCAGTGGAAGGTGCCTTTGGGTCTGGGGATCTGGTTTTGGCAGAGTGAGGTGCTGCAGGCTCCCTTCCCCAGGTGGCTGTGAGGAGAGGGCAGGGGCTGCCCACAGTGCCAGACACGAGACTGTTCCACCATGCTCTGTAATGGCCCCTCCGCATGCAGGGCACAGCTGCACCAGGAAAAACTGGGAAAACATATCTGAGGGAGGATGAAACTGTACCTGACAGAGTAGTGTGAGGGGAAAACATCCCCAGGAGAAGCAAAGCTGGGGGAGGAAGAGAAGAAGGAGATGCTCCATGCCTGGAGCAGTGAGATTCCCCTGTGAGCCCGTGGAGAGAGCATGAAAGAGCAGATACCTCCCTGTACCCATGATGGAGACTTTATCTGTGACAATCCCGCCCCCAGAGGGGGATGATGGAGCGTCTCTCCAAAGTTCCCTTGCCATTTTCACCAGTGCAGGTGCCTCCAGGATGTCCTTCACTCACCTTGTCAGAAGACAGCACCCAGTAAACTCACTGTGGATCGAGGACAGCCATACTATTTGGGTTTCTTGTGGAAATCTCATTCTAGAGGGATGGGCTGACTGAAGCTGACGACGTGACAGTAGCAAGTCCAATTTATGTCATTCCTGCCAAAAGGCTGTGCCAGTGTAGCTTGGTCTGTCATCTGCTACAGGTAAGGGATGACAAAAAGAAAACACTTCCACTGCAGTATGAAACAAAAAACCCTACTCCCTTCAAACATTACTAATATTATTTTACTAAGTGTCCATATACATTACTACACATCATTATCCGTGCCCAAATTCTTTCCTCATTTAAAGTTAAATGCTTTTCTTACTGTCCTTACTAAAACTGAAAACTGGAGCAAATGTGGATTGTTATTTTATTGATTTCTTTAATTTTTAGAGAGAAAAATAATGTTTCCATTTCAAATAGCCACACTGAGGGTTCAACAAAATTTTTTGGTTAAAAATCCTCCAGGTTGGAAAAAGTTATGATTCCAATTCTCCATTCCATTAATGAAATGAAGATAGGAAGTAATATATTTGTTTCAAGAAAAGTTTATGTGATTTTTAAGATCCCTACACCATTTGAAAAGAATTTTATTAATGAAAATAGATATACAATACAATTTATTTCTTATGACAAAACAACCTGCTAAAAATATCAGCACCTGTTAAGGTGTAAAACTCATAGATATTTGTTAAGGTTCCATGCAAAATTCCTACATAAAGTTGGGAAGAAGAGATTACAAAACCGTTCCTATGCATAATCAAACTGCATGTCAAAATGGCTGTGAATGAAATTCTGAATGAAAAAGTAGTTGAGAGGTTTCACCAATTATTATTAATGATGGTGATGACAATGATGATGATAATAATAGCAATAGCAGCATTGGAAAACCAGCCTAAGCACAAAAGTATCTAGGGCTCCATTGAGACATCTGCCTGGATAAGGAATTGTACTGTTTTTCAGATATTCTTTGTGGTCTCCCTTTCTGGAAGCTATAAGGCTCTGGAGATTATTAACTTTTCCAGTTAATTAACCTAATTCATCATGCAATTTTAATGTCAAATGTTACACTATTCTTAACTCCCATTTCAAAGACTCATCCAGGAATATATTAATTTTCTCATTTAACTTGTGTATTTTATGGTTTTGCTATTTCTAGGTATTCTTAGGATTATTTTTCTTCATATGCCTGTCTAAGAAATCTCAAGCAACAGAGGTCAATCTACTGATTCCCATAGGAACAAAGAAATTTTTATATATTTATGGACTGGTCAATGCTCCAGGTTGGATTTAATGTTGGCCTTCAATGAAACCTTGTCTTCAACTGTTTCTTTTTAAATCAGTAATGACAAAATCAGTCCATTTAAGGTTAATATCCTAATTCATTGTAAATTCTTAATCACATTAGTCAACAGAAATTCAATAGGATTATTACATGTTTACATTTTCAAATTGAATTTCTCTATTTACCTCAATGGCTCTGCTTGAAAATGGATATAAAGTACCTATATACTTAAACAATTTAAAGAACCTTTTCTGCTTGAGATAGATTTTGTGGTTTTTTTCATGTTATTAAGGGCATAATCTCAAGTTAACTGCACTCTGCACTGCTTAGCTGAATAATAATGAAAGAAATACTAGAAAACAAAACACGCATCTCTTGCTTCATTGCCCTGTGCAAACACTACAGAAAGAAATATCAAAGGT
Source organism: Empidonax traillii (assembly GCF_003031625.1). NCBI lineage: Eukaryota > Metazoa > Chordata > Aves > Passeriformes > Tyrannidae > Empidonax > Empidonax traillii. The sequence continues at coordinate 877,246 of NW_020955225.1, forward strand.
AAGAGGAGATGGATTTCCAGCTGATCATGAAAGTGGAAAGTTCAGTTGTGTTTTGTAAACTTTTAAGATGGCTCTGGGGCACCACTGCAGAACCAAGATAAAAGAGCAGAGATGATTATCTGTTCTTCTAAAAGAACACTCTACCTGTAAGATGTCAGGAGGGTTTCGACCATGATCAGTATTTTGCAGATTAGATGTCTATCTATAGTAGATAAGACATTTTTGTTTTAAATGAAGCTTTCTTCTTTTGTTTCTCATGTGGAATTTCATTTTAACTCTCTTGGTTCTTACACCCTTGGTAGAATTTTTAATGTATTTGCATTCTGTGGGTAATTTGTTTTACTGAAAAACTGCAGGAACTAAAAAATTATTGACTTCTCTTATCAAAAGCACTCATGTTCCAAACATTTTTTTTTTTTTCTGCACCTCTTTTTCCTTCTTAGGTAATTTCTCTAAAATACAAAACAAGGAATCTCTGGGCAGATATTTCACTGGATAGATTGGACAGTAGTTGAAAACATGAATCTTGCGATTCAGAACAACGTGCAGGTTCCTGTGCTGATGTAGTGGTATTAAACACTGTGGTAACACACGTCCAGTCCTAAGAGAGCTTTCCAGCTGTAAACTTGAGCATGATAAAAGGACAGTGTTCTCAGACTCAAGGAGGAATTTTCTTCTTGTCTGAAGACTTACCTCTTAGCTAGGCATTCTTGTGATACCTGCCTGCTGGAAAATTTGCCTTTTCATCGGCTTCTAATTGGCTGCTTCACACTGAAGAGAAGCAGCAGGGAGCTCCCACAGGGAGCTGAGGTGGGCAGTGCTGGCTGACTGGCTGCTGATGGATCTCACAGAGAGCCTACTCCACCTTTCCTAGAATTTTTAATGCTGAGAGGAGATAGTTCTATTTGCAGGAAAATAATTCTGGAGAGAGAAGCAGAGTTAAAACATTCTTTTCTCTGTGAGTCTCATAATCATTTACAGTAAGTTTTCTTCTGTCCGTGACAAACCCCAAGAGTTTGGCACTGTCACTTAAATTGTATTGAAAGCTGCACACAAAGCTGTTTACAGGGATTTTTTTTAATTCAAATCATTATGACCTAATGATCAAGCCATTACAGCAAACTGCTAAAAGCAGAGACATAGCACCAGCAAATATAACTTGCATCTATGCCAGATTTGGTTATCTCCTGCACTCTGTGTTATTGCTACAGAGAGCAATAATGTGAATCATCTGATTAGAGCCACTAACAAAATTCTCAACATCAAAACTGATGAAGTCAGTGAAAGCCCTGCCAGGATTTTACCTGCTGTATTCAGCACATTGTATTTGCATTTTTATGCAATGCAGGATGTAATTGCTGCTTTTTAACCTTATGCTTTTTAAAATCAAGCAAACCCATTTTTATCAAAATGCATTTGGATTTACAGATGTTTCAGACTGTCTCTGCTCTACTGAGGAAATATGCTCCCTGTTATTATTTCATAAAGCCATATAAAAGTTTGAACAACTTGAACTACAGTGGATGGATTCGGTGTATTTATAGGTTAAAGCTCTGTGAGGGAGCCAAGCACAGAAAGATTAGATGGAGCATTTTATTTTTATTTGTACTTATTTTTTTATTTCTGTATTTCACAATTAAATTCCTTGTTCAACCACATCGACAATATTACAAAACGTCAGGTATCTGTGGTTTTATTGTCAGTCACCCACTGTTTTCCTGCTTGTGGAAGTCTCTTGGCTCTGACACTGGTAAATACCACAGAATAAATTGTTTCTATATTTAAATCTATAAGCACTACATGGTTAGCAATAACTGTTACAAGTATTGATTTTATATCTTTCTCAGTTCAAGACAGTAATTCCATTTTCTGATTGCAACTTTGTTCAAACATTAAATTAGAAGATGTACAAAAGCAACCCACTGTTGAAAAGTAATTCAGTATGTTTTGGTTAGTTTGTTTGTTTTCATTTGAGAACAATTAGTAGTATAACAACTTAGTGGGAAAAAACACAAGAGATTAAGATTAAACTAAGTCATGTCAGCTCACTAAATCAATTGAAATTGGAAAACATGTAGCAAAAGTTAAAAAGAAAAGTAAATAAACAAAAAATATAGGTTCAATTTATTGCACAGCCTGTGTGACAGCATCAGTGAATCCAAGGCTGCAATTTTCAGGAGTAGTTGTGCTTGCAGATCCTGTTCCCTTAGTGACCTATCTGTCAGCCTCAACCTCAGAAACTGCTCCTCCATTGGATATTAAAGATAAAGGAAACTTTCTCTCTGCCCTGGGTGACCCAAGAGTCATCATGAACTCATTCTTGAGATGCAATAAAGAGAGCCAACCCTAGATTTATCAATGATCCTATTCTAGGAGGAAGCAGGAGCCTTTAAAGCCCAGGTCTGCTCTGAGAAATCACAGAATTTTGCTTTCAGTTGCTTTTACACTTTTGTAAATGACTTACAATGCATTTCTTTCTATTAGCCTTGAAATCCTAAGCTGAAACTGTGGAATTGAGCTGGACTGTCTTCTAGTAGAGAGTGGTAAATTTGTGTATTTAAAGCCACGCAATTGTTTTAAGCATTGGTGCAAACACAACTGTGTTAATTTTATTGATATAATCGAAGGAATAGGTTATCCATTCATTTTACAACAGTAAGATTTTGAATATTCTTTGTATAAACATAACCAGAATAAATAAACAAGGCTAGGAACCACAAGTGTCATAGATCTGACAGGACAAAGGTGCAAAAGTGCTATTTGTTCCTCATGACAGAAGTGCTTACAGCTTTATCCATGGCAAGTAAAAAATACTGGAACTGGCAGCCCTCACTTAAACATAGCTTTTTCTTTTATTTAAATTCTGTATTCAAATGTGTTTTCCCAATCACAATAGATTTAAAAATACAATTATTCTCTCAGGTTTAGCTGGATTTAGTTGGGTTGTATCTATGTCTTCCCCTTGTAAAATCATGTACATATTATACCTTACTATGTCAGCTCATTAATATCTGCTCACTTGGACAGCATGCTAATTTGGGCAGTCCAAAACTACTAAAAATTATTTACCATAATTGTATGTCAAAAGAACGTTGAGTAAAAGATGTTCTAAAAGTGCAGCTCTAGGAATCAATATACAGAAGAGCTGTGCAATAGATATCTTACAAGACATAACCAAGTATCTCCAGCTAATGGTGATATATTAGTAGATCTGGAAATATTTATGTTAATCAGAAAAAGCATTTTTCTAATCCTAGCATGAAGATAATATTTCTAGTTTAAGTACCATAGACCACAATTATATATGCCCTTAAATGACAATAAGCAATCTAAAAGCTTATTACCCTACAGCAGTGATGTCTTTAATTTTAATAAAAACATAACTGTGACATGCTTGACCTTATAAATAATATTGATGTAATAATTTTAAATATTGTTTGAATGTCATAGTGGTAATAGCAGCCTAACTGGACTCATAATTAATACAAACTATGAAATTCTGCTATTTTACACAGTGCCTGTAAGAACAGCAGCAGAAAGAATAAGGAAAGTGTCCTCTTTGACCCTATCTCTATACCAGAGTATGACAAATTAAAGATATAAAATGTTTAAATGACATATAGGGTACACACAGTCCTTCTCCAAAAATAACAGGAGAAAAATTAACTTTTCTGCATTGTGAATCCAGAACTCTGTGCTGTGGCATGTTAAGGAATTGACATGTGCTCCCATTGACTTTAGTAATACAGAATCTGCACTTCAGCCAAGTAATTTATAACTCCTTTTATTAATAATGACAACTGACAGTATATCAGCTCCACTGCAATAAGAATCACTGGTTGCTCACAGAAACTCAGTGCTTTTAAAACCTCTGACAGAAATCCACTTATTCTGCTCACTGCTACCTTGTGCTTGTTCCTTTCTCTCATTAACCATTCTCTGCTTTACACATGATTGCTTCTTGCAATCTTATATGAATACAAAAATGGTATAAAGAAAAAGACTCAAATATCCACTACATCAAAATCTCTGCATGCATATCTAATATGTTGAGGGTTTTAGTAAGGTGAAAAAAAAAAAAAAAGAGGTTTCCTTAGTTTGCACTGACTGATCCTTAATGAGGTCCTAGAACATCCCCATTTACAATAACCACACATTCTGGAAGCAAAAAAAAAAAGCCACAAGCTGGTTGTGTTCATGGAACTCCATGCTGGCTTTTATATTCACTGTAAAATCCATATTACAACACAATGAAAATAGAAGCAAATATAACAGTTATGAGAAATAAAAAAGGTAAAGGCTCTCTACATTATCAAACATAGAAGAATGAAAGAGCTGTAGCCTGTCAGATACATGGTATTTTAAAGGCTGTGGGAGAGTAGCAGCAATGAAAGGTAATAAAATGGGAAAGATGTATTTTCATTAGTGTTTGATACATACTTGTTTGACAAAGAGGTTGACAATGGAACAGACTGCAAGGCTCTCTGGTAAAGGCTTCAATGAATTCAGGGTACTGCACTCTGGAATCATAAAAGGAATTACTGTCTGACAACCTTTGTCCCATCCTTAAGGACATAATTTACTGTGCTGCACTCACAGGTGTGGTTTGCAGCACAGGTCTGCAGCCCCTTCTGCTTTCTTTTTCTTAATATGGACAGTATATAATAATAAAACCAGTGGCACATGTATTGACTATAATAGTGCAAAGGAGACACTCACATGTCTCCAAGCATCCTCAATGTTCCTTATCCCGAATCCTGGGTCTATAGGTAAGGTTTATTTGGGTTTACAAGTTCAGGCTCTGCGCTGCAAAAATCCTGTTCTATTATCTCCATACCATAAAGCATTTTGGTTGTGCTTTATGAATTAACACATGACAGTTCCTCTGTACCTTCAATAATTCAGAGTTCTAAAGAACCACTATAGGTAAGGCCCAGAAGAGGGTAAGTAAGGACACTATGGCTTTGTCTTTGATGCTAATGAGACACACACACTTTTTTTCCCCCCAGTGATTTAACTAATACCTAACAGCATGGCACTGGCAAATCCTAGTGAAGACATTAGTATTTTTTCCCTCTGTCCCGAGTCAAAATCAGCACTGCCCTTGCTTTAGTTACCTCATGTTTAAACTGCTGTTTCTCCTTAATATTTACTTGTGTACTTTATATTTAAAGAACAGCTTTCTGTACAGTCACAGCAAAGCTCATCAGAAACAACAAAGCTCAAACTAAAAGATAGCAACTTATTTTACTGTAGTCATCTTTAACATGAAGGTATTTGATCACTGTTGATTTTCTCAAGCAAATTGCTAGAGAAGAATTACATAAAAAAGTGCCAAAGGTTCTTTAAGTACTCAGGCTTAAAATTTGACTTTTCAATTAGCATGACAATGGTGTCAGTGTTAATAACCACTAACCAGAATTAAAGAGGACATCCCGAGGCTCTGGGAAAACAAAATGTCTTGATGCATAAGAGTTTTCAGCATAGTACATACACATCTAAAATATAAGAAAATAGAGAGAAAAAAAAAAACCTGAAAAATACAGACTTTTCCAAATACTTTTGTGTAGCCTTTTACATTGATTATTCACCTTTATTTCTCTTTCTAAACCACTATCTCTCTGCCTTCCCTTACCTATTGTGTCCCTTTCCCCACTGAGTTGGTGGCCCCCTCTTTTTAATTCAACCACAGTCCCTTGGTCCCTGTTGTGTTTTCACTTTGAGAATGTCCAAACACAAGATCTTCTCCACCCTTCTCTAAATATTTATTAGATCTTCTAATGAAGAACTGTTTTAATTACTGCCTTCTGCATGGACTGCTTTCCCGTCTCAAACATTTGCTAAAATGTTATAAACACCTCTTTCTTCTTGTCTTTCCTAAACAAAGCCTTTGCTCTCTCCATTTTTATTGCTTTTATTTTGGACTTTAAACTCAAGGTTAATTCAATTTTTCTTTGGATTACCAGAATCTCAACCCAGCACACATTACACTGGGGAAAAAAAGAAGTGCTTTTTGGTGTATTTGTTTAGGTTTTTAATCTTATCTTTTTAAGAAAAACAAGATAAGTGCATTTATCAGATCTATCCTTGAAATAATTTGAAATTATTCACCAATATCAAACAAATTAGAAGTTCAAAAAGGTGACATCTCAAAGATGAAAGGTCCTATGAGCTTTATAGAAATCAGTGGCTACAAGGAATAGGAGATAGAAATTAGTCTTTACCATGAAAGAAGACAAGTGGACCTTAAGCAACCAGCTCCCCAGTCCACCTAAGTATATTGGCCATCCACTAAATGCATCCTCTCTCCTGGTCATTTTGCCAGTGAGAGCTCTGGGAAGATGAAAAACAGATATTCAGTGGGGAGAAAGAGGAAGATAAGACTTTTTGCACAAGTCACCTGCTTAGCTATGTGTAGAGGGCTGTCTATACATGTGTACAGATATATCTGTCTGTCCACCTAACAGTTAAAAATAATTCTGTACTAAAATATTATCTGAACAAAACAAATGAAACTAATTTTAAGAAGAAAATGCAAAAGACTGTGTGCAAAACTTACAAAGAATCCCTGAGTTAAGCCAAACAATTCCCAGTTGATAGCTTCATTGATTTTAAGAGATGAAAGCCTTTTAATAAGGTGGAAAGAAAGAAAAAACCCATTTCACACAAAAGCTATAGGGAGAGAGTAATAAATAGGCATTTTTCCCACAGCCATGACTGAATTAACTTGAACTGAGCCCAGGTACCTGAACTCATAGAGTGATAAGCAAATTACTGAGAACTCCTCCAATTAATTCCCTTGTTGCTTTAGGGGCAATGCTTGTTTTTGCCATTCTGGAACTATTGTGAAATTAGCCGTTTTTTAACTGACTCCATATAATTACTGTACTAATGTTCCTCTTACTTTGGGTTAAATTTCTTGAATGGTTTTGCATAGAGAGCTCCTCTGTAAAATGTCAGCTATCTGTACAAAGATGCTTCTCTCTGGGGGCTATGTGTCCTATTTTGACAAGAGAAAAAACTGCGTGTAAGCACTGAAGCTGTATTAGAACTGCTTACTCAGAATTAATAAGGATTTGGGAGAGTCAAGGCATTTACTTCTGCCTCCAAAAGTCTGATTCCATTTTTCTCCATTCCAAAACCCAAATTGGAGCTATGAGAACATTTGGCTGCTCTATTTCCACTGATAATCACAGTCATTTACCAGTACACATTCAACCCCCTTCACAACAAATATACCTTTCCATTTTCTTCCTTATAGAAGGACTTGAATTGCAACAGCAAGCATGGAAAAGGACAAATTATAAGACAAGAAATTGCTGCTCCCTCTCCTTGCGGCTATTCAGTATTTTCTCTGGAGTCAGCAAAGTGAAAAACTCTAGAAGGCCACGGTCCTGTCTCTGTCTAGAACAGTTTCATACCCAAATACCTGCTCTTTCTCTCTAAAATTTCCACCAAAGCATTCCCTCAATTAGATAACGTTGCATACAATTATTCAACTCCTATCAGCAGCCGATATCATCTCTCACATCTATACATTACCCAAAATGCTTTATATTTATCTGGTACAAGGTATACTGGCCCTGAGCTTACCCTGAGTGCCAGGACTGAGAAATACATCGATTTTTTTACAAAGGTTGTTTTTCAAGTCCCATATCTATTTGTTGGATGTTGGACCACTGAAACACAGTGAACACAGAACAGCTGGAAGGAAAAGCAATTGCCAGCCTTGTAGGATCTTTGTTCAAACCCAGCTATGCCACACTGCATAGCTAAAATGTTTCTCCTGAAAGCTGGTATTTTGTTTGTACCAGTGTGGTTTGCATCACCCCATGGTGGTACAACCATCACGGTTACCCCTGCTGTGTGTTAGTTTTGGCCACTGTTTTTGGTTGTGAATTAAAGTTTGCCTGAGTTTGTTCTCTGTGGGAAGTTGTTTTCCTGTGCCTCCGTGACAGCCAACTGAGAAGAAACGGAGACTTTGCCGGAAGGATTCACTGAAAGGTCATCCCTCAGTGTGAGAGAGTCCTGTGGAGAGACCTGGTGTGGAAGAGATGTTGAAAAACTGACACCGAACAAAGGAAAATATAAAACAATCTTACGGAACGAATATGAGATGTGATGAGCACAAGACATACTCAAATCGAAAGTTGCTTCCTAAAAGTGTATCTGGGATACAAACAATTTGCATTCCACTTTAGTCCAGCTCATGGAGATCACACACGTCATAATCAGGCCTTTTCATTATTTACCATTTCCCAAGCTGTGTACCCAGAAATATTGATGGTGATATTTGCTGTTTGGTATAACACAGACAGGGAACAGAAGAGCTGGTCCCCCTTAGACCTATGGAGAACAACTTTTCAGCAATTTCTTTGCATTTTGACTTCTTTCCAATCCATTCAATATATGTCATGTGGATTTTATATCATCTGAGTGTATCGAAATCCCATGTGGAACCAAGCCAATACATATCACACAGAATATTTGCACTATAAGAACACAAGTGTGCGTTACCAATGGAAAGTCCATTTTAAAACCTTCTAAAAGTTGAAAAGCTGTGGGGTGAGGGGTTTAAGTCTTATGATTTAGAGCTTGTAAATATTCAAGTACTAAATGAAATATGACAATTCAGAAGATCAAAGAAAGAAAAGATTACCTTTTCTTATGTCTTTTATCCCTTGTGTTGCTGGAATGGGACTTCAAATTAAATTATGTAGAATTCAAACCAGGAAAAAGAAATACATTGTATTGTATAAATAAGTATAAGAGACCTATTAATTTTCCCACAGTATTTTTTTCTTTCCATGGTGTGAACTCAGGTCAGATATGGTCACAATCTATACAGTCTTGCAATAGAAGACAGACCTATTTTTGTGATTTCTGATCTATCTGTGTTTCTGTTTGCAGTCATTAAAGAAGACAACAAAAGGAGATCTTCAGTTAAATTAAAAAAATTTTAGCTAAATCTGTTAGTAGTTGATGATTTATTAAAAACAACCATGTTTGTAAGCTACTTATTGGACTTAAATTGTTCTAAACATTGACTTTCCAGTCTATCTTAAAATATTTGGATATGATATAAACTTCAATTCCAAGATCAATAGCTTCAGATAAGTCAGAAATGTCATTATATCTTAAGGGAACAGGAGTTTATTTAAGCAAACATGAAGGTAAACACTGAAACAGGAAATCTACTTTATCTCATAAATATTTTACTTTGTTTATCAGCTGTGCTAAAGAGATTAATTGTTAGCACTGTTAATTCTTCTGCTCCCTTCTTACAGTGCAGGTATTACACTGATTATCAGTGATCAGGCAAAATCAGCTTATACATCCATGTTCTATTTAACTTTATAATTGTTTGCAGACCTCTAATCAGGAGGAAAAATCTTATAAAGATTATTGTGTTTGTTTTATTTGTTCTCACCAAAATACTAGTGACAAACTAATAACAATAAAAAGAGTAACAAATAAAAGTCTCTCTTTTATGTGGCACTGAAGTTTCAATTCTTGGCTTTTTAAGTGAATATGATCAAGAAAAGTAATCACTGAATGTATGGTTTAAATACAGTTCTTCATCTGAAATATTCTAGAGAACATAAGTGTGACTAGGTACCCAAATTTGCACCAGTATGAACTGTGCTTTAACCACATCAAACAGAAGAAAAATAAGTCAGAGAAGTTTGTAGGATTTTCACTATTCATTTGAAATACATATATAACATCAGTCTCTAAATCCACACCTTTTTTTTTAAACTTAATGGGATTTCACCATTGACTTACTAAAAGAGGAGCAATTAAAATGCTACTTTCTTTCTAGCAGGATCTCAAATCTCAGTCTGGTGCACGCTTTTGCCTCAAGAAAAAGGAAAATAAACAGAGGAGGCTTCAGGAAAACTTTTTTCCTGATAGACATGGCTATTCTGAGCACTTCCCACTTACAGCATGTTAAAATATTAAACTGAATTACCAGTATTATACTGAATTACCCTTGTCTCTTTTTAAATGTTCTTAAAAGGAGAAAATTTTGTGACACTGTAAGGTGAAGAAAAAAAATGTTGTATTTTAGGCAAAATCCATGAACATTTCTTAGCACTATCTGTAATGAAAAGTACATTTAAACAGTGAACAAAAACAACTGCACTCCCTGTTCAGTCAGCACGGAGCAGTTCGGGAGCACACGCAGAAATATCACCCTTCATTTGCCCATCTGTCCAACAGATGTAAAATGCCACCTCTCTCCCTCTTTCCTTCCCTAACCTGCATATAATACACGACAGAATAAAAAGGTACCTTATCAAATGGAGGGTTTTATATGCCTTATATATATATTTGTAGCAGACATCCAGCATTATGTGTCTCCTGACCTTCTCAAAGCCTGCAGAGCAGTGCCCTCCACAGTGCACAGGGCCTGCAGTTGCATCTGTTCCCCTTCTGGAGCCTTTGCTATGATGTCAAATTCATTGCAGGCAGTTTAGAACAGTATTTTTTACTAACAGTGCTTTCAAGGATACAATAAGCAAGAAACAGCACCTCAAGCCCCAAGTTGGAGAGATTTCAACTGAATGAATTTTTTCAGAAAATGATGTTTCTGAAGGCAGAGTTCTGAGAGGGTGATTTCTGTTGAATTCCTGATTCTGTACCTTATATGCCTCAAAATTCAACATTCAGATCCAAGCAATCAGATTACTTTCTAGGGTAGGGAAAACATTCCTATGTTTTACATAATCTTAACATCTAAACTTGTTTAGGGAGAGAATGGAAAAAGAAGTGGGGACCATTTTTTTGTACATAACATTCTATCCACACTCGTTCTTCTGTTCTCAGAGTATCAGAGGAGCTGATGAGGTATGACACATCAGTCTTGGGTTATATTTTCAAGGCAGGCATGAATAATTATCCCCACAAACTACTGTTTCAGGAAGAGGTTGAGATTTTTATCTATCATCATTCAGTGTTTCCTGTTAGTTATTCCATACAGCTCCCAAAATAAACTCTTGTGAGTACTATTAGACCTTTTAGCTAGCAGCAATTTGTATTTTCCAGACACCTCAAGAACTTTATTTTAGTAGATTCATATTCTACTACTACTTATAACTCAGATATATATAAGACAAGGCATTATTGTCTCATACTATTTTTATTCTTGGGAAGGAAGCTGAACTGAAAACTGCACCATAATGAGCACCAAATAACTTAACTGATGTGTGACAAATTCCATACAATTAAAAAGAATATGTAGGGCAATAGGAACTGAACAAAAGGGGAGCCAGAAAAACATACTAAAATAATTTTTATGGTTCTTCATTACTGCAAATCTTGCTTTGCTACACAACACCATCACTTAGATGAAGTGGATGAGCACTCACAACTCTAATGCAGATAATTTTGTCAAGGTCATTAGGTGTTCAATAGTCTTTAGGAAAACTGTAAAAGAATTGCACCTGGCTGGCTCTGTAATGGTTTGTGTATCAGGAAATGGGAAATGTCGTGCAGATTGGTTACAGATTATTCCAGGGGATTAGTTACAGTGCTTGCAGATGCATTTGCTAGGGGTAAAACTGGGCAGAAAACAGGTTCAGAATCATCTGTTATAAATTCTAATTTTGTACCAGGCACAGGCCTATCAATTTGTGTCTAATTATATTCTTCCATGTGAGATATAAAATACCTCAGGGTTTCTATAATAAAGGCTCATTAATGTGGACGAGAAATAATTCTGAAACTCTTTCTACCAGGGCTAATGTTAATACAGATTTTAATTGCTCTTACAGGATATTAAAACACTGATTTTTTTTAATATCAGTTTTAATCTAATCATTAAATGGACCCATTTTTGTAACCCTATATTTTCAAGCATTGCATCTTCCAACTGCTGGGTAATTGCGTCATTACCAGTCATGTTGAACCAGAGAACAAAAGATGAATACATAAAGGATAAAAGGTAATATTATCAAAGATATGTGAGAGTCAATGCCCTTCAATTCTTTGTAGTTCCCTTTTCTATGTTTAAAATATCCTCTTCTTGTTTAGATGAGTAAATATTCTACAATATACATATAAAAATAAAATAACCAGCATTGTGAATAAAAGAGGATTAGTATTACATCATAATTTTAAGGAAGTAAAGATTTTTCTCCAAGGCAAAAGCCAACAGCAAATCGAAGACTTACACTTTTAGAGCCAAAATTGCCAACCTTTGATCTCAAGGATATAATTCATCTAAAGCTACTCAGGGCACCAGAGGGTGCAAAACAAGCAGAGTCATATTCCAGGCTGACATTATTTGACTTTGAGGCCAGGTAACATAGCATCTCTGTTTTTCAGATTGCCATGTTTTATGGATAAAGGAAAAAAAAAATATTTTTACCCACAAGAAAAAGCAAATTCTCTGTTGTCAAATTCCTATAGTACCACCGTATTTCAGTGGCCTTTTGGAAATAGCATTCAAGTATATATTCTGGACTGAAAATTAATAACATTCATGGACTTGGTGGTGATGGAAGAGACATTTTTATGCACACCTTGTCAAACTGCAAAGTACCACCAGCCTGGGGACTGCTATCATTTGAATAGTTGACAGGTGCATTTGTCACAGGGTGCATGTTACACAGCCACTGGGTAAATACAATATACAATGGGCAAAAGGGCCTTTGTGTTTTAACTCCTTAATGGGAGAAGGGGGAAAAGACAAAAACCCAGAAGATTCACAATTGCCAATCTAAAACATCAGCAGATCGAAAAGTAAAGCTGATTTGGAGAAGCAGTTCTTGTGTTAGAACTGACCATTCCTTTTTTATAAAAGGAAGCTGAGCTAACAATAAACTGATAAATGGGTTCATAAAACCAGTGTGTGTATTCAGGAAAGCAAGAAAGGGACTTAGAAATGCACTGGAGTTTTGGTACCACGGAGAGGAAGGAACAGCAGAGAAATACAAGCATTTTCTGTACACTCAGTGCTTAGAACAAGACAAATATATTCCAAGAATTCAAATTAAAATCTTATCAAAATATCTCGCTTAGAGTTTCTTCCTCCTTTGACAATTGCATGAAAATATCTTGAGAATGGTATTTCTAAAAACATTCCTAGTGAAAAACTCTCCTAGGAGTCTTTGGGGAGTTTACTGTATCTTCTTGCAGATTGTAATGGAACACAAATCCACCAATGGATCTGAGTAATGTCTATCCAACATTGAATAGAACAGGTAGGATAAACAACAAATAAAAGTTGTGAGGGAAAGAAATCAGCCAGCTATTGCACAAACCAGAATTAATAATCAATAGCCTTTCTACCCAGGGGATATGTGCTTTAAGATTTAACAGTTGACTTTTGTTAGAAGTTGTGACATAAACTGTTTCTGCTTAAGAACATAAAACATATATTTGTCCTAGCAAGTGAACTAGCGAGAAAGATTTTGAGTTTTGCCCCTTCAGGTTTCAGAGCACTGCTAGAAAACTAGTTGCACTTACAAATGTCAGTGCCTTAATTACCAGCTGAATTCATCTCCCCATTAACTTCCATTTGGGTGTATGCACCATTAGCTTTCCAGGTTCCAGCTTAGAAATAAAATGTGAATCAAAATTAGATGACCTAAATATCCTCCACATAACTGGAAATGACAGGTACTGGGAGGTAACATCCCAGTGTAGGAACTGAAATCCTGGGTCTGCAGTGAAACTCTCCCAGAAGTGTCTTGGGGCAGACTCAGCACTGCCTGAGTGTGAGGACAAGCTGAGGGACAGTTCTTTCTCTGCCCAGACACCAAAGGCCTTCTCTAAACACCTAAATACAGAAATATATCCTATTTATAACTTTAAGCCTCAGATTTACCTTTAATAGCCTTTGGAGGCTGTGGGTGTGATACCTGCATCCAGCCAGCACTTCATGCAGTAGGTTTGGCAAAGGGCACAGAGTCCAGGTTCTGAAAGCTGAAAACATGTAAAATTACTGAATTAATTTTCCCTGAACATTTTCATGCTCTTTATCTGCCCTACAGCTCTGCTCTTCCCATCCAGTCCTGGGCAGAGCAAGGTGGTCTTTTGATCAGCCACTGAACATTCAGAGGCTGAGAAACCAACAAACAAAAAGCAGGTGGACTTCATCAGGAGAACTTTTACAAACAAAAGCAGGTGCACTTCATCAGGAAACCTAAAAGTTCCTGTGATTGAAAGGCCAAGCCTAAACAGAGAGATCAGGTTGGCAGTTCTCAATAAGTATCTCTACGAAATGTATTTGTCAGGATATTTTGAGTGTTAATAACTTCTCAACTTTGGACATTTCCTGGTAGTGGTTTGCATACCTGGTGTGCTACAACTGAGGGAGCCTTTTTAATTAATCACTGGGAAAAAAAATACATTTCATGGATATAAATGTTTTCCTTTGACATTTATAATCATCTCTACCTGTAAAGAGAGTTCAGGCATATTTAATTTCCAGCCAGAAGTACAGGTGGTGTGCTACACACAGGCAAATCAATTGGAATAGTAAATGGGTTTGTTTGGGTTGTTTTTTGTGGATTTGATCATGTTATTTTTCTAGGAGACTGCTTATATTTATATTATGTGTTCGTTACAATCTCTTTAATCTTTGCAAGTACACTATGAAATAAATAGAAAATCAGAAAGTTGTTTTATAGTCAGTGATTCAAAAAGCAGAGTCATAAAATACTGAAATACCATTTTTCCAACGCAAACTTTTACAGGAATGAAAAATGGTTCAATATGAATCAATTCATATAAAATATTCAAGAAAATATTAGTGAATGTGGTATTTTTTTACCAAGCATTTGCCACATGTACATACTAATTACAAAAAGGCTGAAATGAGCCATAGGGCTTTTTTCTCTCTTAAAATCCTACAATGTATGAAGTAGCAGACACCAGCCACTAGTCAGACAGATTTGTAAACCTGCAGGGTAAAATATTTAATAGGATAGATATGGTAATGCAAAGTTTTATACTTGATGAAATTAAACTGAATTATAGGAACTGTAACAGATTTTTGTACAACATGAAAGGTAAATAATGAGGCAAAGAGTCATTGCTTATGGCCTGTACTGATGTATTTATGTAATTGTCATCTGCTTTATCATCCACATGGGAAAGATTTGAATTTTTAATAGATTTTAAGTTCTTGAACAGCTGTCCTACCATCCAGTGGTACTTACAAGAGTTTATACATTTTCATAACTGCTCCATAAGAAGATATTCAGCTGGATGTGGAACACTGAGCAAGCACTCGGAAATACATTCTGTTCAAATGAAAGCCACTTTTTATTTAGACACAATTTTCTTCCTCATTATTTTAATTTTGATTTAAGAAAAAGATAGTCTAATAGAAGTGGTTTAGATTATATATACACATTCCTAACTCTGTGAATTTGAGCTTCTGCTTTATTTTTTTGGGGAGGCTGCTCAGTGCATAAACATAAAAGGATGGCTCAGGCCCTGGGTTGTCTTAAAATTAAATAGCTATGCTTAGCTTTAAGGCAGTTTTTCAGACTTTTGTGAGCAGAGGACACTTTGAATTAACACATAGATTTTTACTAGAAGTCAGAAAATGGAGAAAATCTGTGGACCATGGTTAAAAAGAATAAGAATTGAAATTATGCCTAATCAAAAGTACTTCTGATCATGCAGGTCCTACAGGTAAGTATCTAAATACAGCAAATAACCAAAATACACACTTCAAAATCAAGATTACGTTTGCTCATCCTTCATTCTGAAACTATTTTTTTTTTCTCTTTTGGATGACTTTTACTAAAGAAACGAAACATGTGGTAGGTCCTTGTAATTTCTACTTCTCCTAACTTATAGAGTCATAAGGACATGTCTGTAATTAATAGGAATTTTGTTTAGCCATTAGTGTAGAAACAGCAAGGACATAAATGAATCATTTATAGTTTCTTAATTCTCTGTGATGGATTCAGGTCATGTTTTCTGTTATTCCAAATCTGATTGCCAAATTGTCAGCTCTAATGCAAATCTCAGTTTAAATCCTCCCTGCAGCCCAATTACAAAATTACTTTTTGATCAAGTTCCTAGATTTTAGAAATATCTTTTCATTATAAATTGAAAAAACCTAATGTTAAAATTTGCTTTTTGTTATGTAAAAATGACAAAATATGACTCTGCGGGGCACTCATAAAAATTGCAAGAAATTCTTAGAAATGAACTAAAAACTTTCCCATGTCCCAAATCTGAAGATCACAAAGTTCCAGAGTGCAGGTAAGGAAAGGAAGAGATAAAGATAAAAAGAGATAAAAAGAGGTCTTATTGAAGGAAGGAATAAACAACTAACAAAGAATATTGTTACAACTTCGTGGATATGTCTAGCCATAACTTATCATTTTGTGACAGAAAATTTGTGTGTCAGTAAAACAAGAGCAACAGATCCAGCAACAGGGCAACAGACATTAAAAGAATGGAAAAAGAAATGTAAAAACCAAGAGGTTTATGTATATTCCCTTCATACCACTCCCCTGGCAAACCATCTTGTCTGATGGGTATAAGAATGGGACATAAAAATGTAGAGGAAAATATTGATTATAAAGGGGACATTGCTGTGGAAAAGCAAAATACTGCACTGTGACCATTAGAGAATCAGAAGACACAGGAATGTCAACTTGCCCAAGACAAGCCAATAGCATCAAAATGGTTATTTTATTCATAATGGTATTTGGTTTTATCGCTTATATCAATTGACAATGTGTTTCTCCCAGCCCTGGCACAGCCTGGCTTCCATACAACTACCAACACCACATTTATTTTATGGCACTGTCAAAAACTAGCTGACAGTAGGATGAGGCAAACCTACCTGTGTGCTTTGCAAACCATACACTTGGCCCAAATATCCCCTGGATTTCCACAGTTTACAGAATATAATCAATGGCCACATCAGAAATGGTAGAAACAGAGAGCATTCACACTGCATTACAAAACAATAATCAAAAAACACTCCCCAAACTTTAAAATTAGACTCCTATTAAATGTTTTAGGGTTTTTTTTTGGTTTAGATCTATTTCAGAAATGAGTTGTCTGATGAACACAGAAATTGATGTATGCTTCCCAAATCTTCAAAATGGTAGAAAGGAATTAATCACATTTTTGCCTCTCAGTTGTTATAACGATGATGAATGATGAACTCCCTGAGAAATGTTGCTGAATCATCTGGTAAATTGTTTGCTCTACAGTAGGTCTCATCCACAGATATGCTGACCTTCAGGGTGTTCCTGACAGGCTCAGTTATCAAAATCTGTTTTTCTGGCACAAATTCTACTTTTCCAAAACTGTAACTTGTTCATTTGTAAAAAAAAGGCTGCCAGTAATTGAGCCTGTTTACAACCTTTCTGTCAGGATTTTTGCTTTGTGTAACTCCAAACAGAAGAATGTTACTCATATTTCTAATGATGCATTTAGTGAACAAACCCATTATCAATGCTATAAACACATTAGTAACTTAATTTAAAATGAGGGCAAAATGTAACTGTTCTGCATATTGAAATCTGATAATTCAGGAGAGTTAAGCTCTTCATCATTTACATGACTGATTAAAAAGGAACTAAAAATAAAAATTAACACCAAGTCTTTATCATCTGATGCTCTATTTTTCTCTGAGGGGGTTTTCTGGGTCTCACAACTACCAGCAACACAACTACAGAAGGATAACAGTCCCCCTGGGTGAGGACTCCACAGAAACAGCAACACAAATGACAACACAAATTCCATACTATGGCACAGTTCCAGTTCTGCAGTTACACAGGGGAATGGTCTCTTCTGAGGTGAACATCCAAATACTCCTTTAAATTAAGCCTAAATCAACAGCTCTACTAGATGCAGAAAAATCACTTATGGTCTTAGCTTTAGCTACACAATCTGTCTATACTGCTACAGTCCCTGGATCCTTCTGGAGAAAAGTTGATTGTAAACAGCATTTGAGTGCATTTTTACCTGCAGGCTGAGCAGTCTCACATTCATTTGGTCCCACTTACTAGGCAGCCATTCCTGTATTATTTCTCTCAATGGAATGGATAAAGAGTTGATTATATAGTAACATTCTGCACCTTGAAAGAATCTACTAATTTTAATTTTACCTGAAGTAGTGTTCCTTACATATCTCTAATTGCTATAGGCTGGCCTTTACTTTTAATTTGAACTCAAACTAACTCAAAAGGCACTTTAGGGCAAGACAGACAGAGCTTTCAGGAAAGACTCAAGTTGACACATGGCATTTTAATTCTCCTCAACTCCAGGAGTAAAAGTTTCTCCTACTTAGGTGGGCAAACCATGGCCGTGAACAGGTTGTATCCTACATGCTCTAAGCAAGCAGAATAGATCAAATAACAAATACATCAGCCACAAAGTTCACTGCTTTCCTGCATCAGCACAGCCAAGGAGCTCAATAACTCAAGGGCTAACAAATCCATGAGAAAACCTGAGAAAATAGTGAAACTACACTGAAATGATATGAAATCATGATTCAGCAAATATAAGATTAACAGCTTAAAACAACCTCAGGACTTGTCACTATAGGAAATGTCTCAGCATTACCTTAACACCTCAACACATGTATTAATGGCATGGTTGTAGAGGGAAGAATATTCACCACAAGTGGAAAATGTGTTATATATACAACTTAAAGGGCATGTTTCACTAATCTCTATACTTAAAATGTAAATTCCACCCAGTGCTTATCATTTATCATTGCTTATCATCAGCACTGCATTATCATTTGCAGACAATACTTTAATTTTTTTTTTACAACCACCTATAATGGTACAACAAATTAACAAGTTTTTCAGAGCATTAACTCCGTAATTACTTCCTTTTTTTTTCCATGTAGTAGCAGATGGGCGTTTATCTCTTGGGATAAGAGAGTCCTTTATTTGCAAGGCAATTTTCTCTCCCACTGTAATCAATACCTTTTATTACATATGTATTAAAATCCAGTTAAACAGAAAAAAAAGTGTATCTTTGTACAAAAAGATAAAAGGTGAAATGGGCAGTTGAAATTTTTAATTCAAGATGGTGCAGAGGAGAGAACTCTTATTTAAAGCTCAGATTTCAATTATTTTGCTAAAGGGGTTGTGTCAAAGGAGAAGCTGCAAGAGTCCTTACGTTGTAGGGAAGCAAAATCATCTCTTTCCAAAATTTACTCTTATGATCATGCTTCAACAGTTTTTCTGCAGTTCTTGCTGACTGACTGAGGAACACCAATGTTGAGCTTCACTCCTAATGCACACACATGTGAACAGGAATGAATATCTTTTTGTTTTCCAGTCCAAAACTGTATCCCTTGTTAAGCTTCCTGTCTTAAATCTTGAACAAATTTTTAACAAATCTGAATGATTGTGACATTTCATTTTATCAAGAAATAATCACTTTTTTATGGTGGCAACAGTGATTATTCTGTAGTGTTATACAGGCAAGCAGCATAAATTGTTGGATGGAACCGAAGACCATGGAAACGGGAAGTAAAATTCCTTTTCTTTGTTAAAAACACTGTAAATCGACCTGGTATGTTCTGAGGTGTAGTTACTGTTCTTTTGGAGTACAAGCTGCACTGGTTACTGTGATTTGACCATTTCACCTCTGAGTAAGTGAACTAACTATTCAGATCCAATTTTAAGCAAACATTCTTCACAAAGTAAATAATATCCTTTCAGTTCAATAATTCCTGGTACATATTTAATAATACTCTTTATTTATTTTTATTTCTAAACAGAAACAAAGTGCTTTATTTATAATGAAAATAGGTTAAAAATTTACCCTTCTGAATTTGAGTGGGTAATCAATGATCTAGAGTTCTTGTTCCTCAGTAATTGCTGCTTTTCAACCCTCATATTTTAGGGGAAAAAAAGACTTATTATTTGATATTTTGGTTATTATCTTTAATAAAGACCATACAAAGGTCATAAATTCACTCAACAATGGTGTAAACAATGTTAAGTGTATTGCTCTACTGACATTTAATTTACTGTTCCTGAATACTTCTGCACGTGACCCTGAGGATGAAGTGCAGAAAATTACTTACAGTTTGGTCCATTTTTGTCTCTGCAGTCTCAGAGGAGTTGCCTATGAACAGAAGCATTTCTATTTAACAGACATTCAGCAATGATAATCATAGATAAGACCATTTTACTGAAAAAAAATAATAATGTTCCTATTCAACACATGGTCCACTGCAATGATTCCCATTCCTATTATTGCCCTATTTGGGCAATTGTCAACCTGAAATGCAAATAAACTTCTATAGTGGCAAAAGAACAGATTCTAAGTACAATCATCTACCAGGCAAAGATTTTGGATAAAATTATAGCTGCATATCTAATATTTTTAGAGGCCTATCATACTGAGCACAGACCCTTGTAATATGTATTTCTACAGCAATAACAAATCCTTTATTTAAGAGGTCATATTGATTTTGGAAGCACTTGTAGTTAAGTAGGTACATTAAGAATACATGCATCTTAATTACAACAAATCAAAGGTGCAATAGTTTTTAATGACATTAAATAAATCAATCACCATAAGTTCAAAATGACAGAGACTCAGAACAAGAGATGCTGCACCTGACACATTCAGTCTAGGAGTGAATAATATAATAATAATAATGACAACAAACTGTTGGAATACAGTGAGTGTTAACTGCTACTTAAACACCATCCTGCTACAATATCCCCATAAAAAACAGTCATCTTGATTGCTAGGATGAATTCTCCATTTTTTTTTAATTTTCTTTTTTTTTTTTTTTTTTGTTAGAATGAACTTTGACAAGTTAACATGATGTATTTTTCCTAATTCAATTCAAGTTACAATTGTTAGTTGTCTCACTGCTACGTGAGCTGAAAAGGACAGAAAGAATTAATGTTTCAAATATGGACTAGGAATATATGAGTGAAATAACATGTATACTTGTCCCCTGGTGATAGTAAAAGAATTATCTGAATCAATGTAGACCTAATATGATCATGTCTTGATGCAAGAAAAATGTAGGGTTTGAATAGCTCTGAAATTTAAAAAATATCTGTGGTGTTTTAGCGTCTTTCTTTTTTAAAATTGTCTACCTTTCTTATAAAGAGAATATTTGACTAAAATTATTTTGTTTGTTTGTTTGAAATGACAAGTCTTATGTCCATGATCTAGGTTAGTAATAACAGCCAACGTTTTGAAGAGAACTTTAATGAAGAACATTTCCAATTCTGTCCCATTTTAATATTTTGTGTCAGGATGTTGTGTCCCGTAACTCAGTTCATTTTGTTTGGTTTCCAGCAGCAGTGTTGGTCACACAAAACAAGGTCTGAATGATTTTACCAAACCTTCATGAAATGAATTCATATTATTTGATTAACATTCGCACCCAATCATTTTTCTTGATATAACAACTTCAGTGGTTGCAGTGCCTTAATTCCAAAGGTTAGTGGAAGGAGCAGTTATTACATTTGACCTAAAATTAGAAGCATTTTCAATTCCTCTGTTGTACTGCTGGAATATAAACTACACTGGATGAAATGTATTTGGAAAGTTTCCCTTTTCAGCAACTGCATTTTTCTTATCAACTGCTGTGGCAGTGAGTACCACATGCACAGACTGGCTGCCAGCTGTGCCTACAGAACAGTAAGTAAGTTTCATATAGTCCAAATTATTTCCATGACTAGTTCCTAAATCTTGTGGCATTAGAAGACCTTAAACCAGATATCCTGAAAAAAATAAGGTATACTGATAGTCCAGAGCAAAACCTCTCCAATCAGCTAACTGCCTGCATGATTAATCCTGTCCCTCATGATATCAGTGTTAGCACCATAAGACAGAAAGAAAAAATTCTTGCCTTTGTCAGAGTTTGCTCAAAGCCAGAAAGATTATGACAATCAAATAAAATCTTTTGAATAAGCAGGTACCACTAGATAATTTTATTATTATTATTAATAATTTATTTAATTATTTTTAAAATAAATTTTTAAAAGCCCTATTTTGTGTATTAAACCATGGTGCTTGTTCCATCCCCCTGTCTATCTACAGCCATCCTGTCAACTTGCTGCAAGGGATGGCTTCTCCCTCGGAATGGGGGGTCCCACCAGGACCTCAAATGGGGGCTGAGGGGCAGGATCAGACCCTGGGAAGGGAACTGGAGTGAGGGACAGCCCCAGGATGGCTGAGAGGGGCTGTGGGGACAGGGATGTGCCCAGGACACGCCAGCAGAGCCCAGGGCTGGGGAGAACCTGGTGCTGCTGGATCTGGAGACCAGCAAGGCTGACGTGAGCTCCGCTGGGGAGGGTGCCCTGGACCACTGTGGCCCTTGAACGCTCTCAAGGCTCTGCCATCCTGTGTATTCACAGTGTATTGACAGCTAATGTCGCCACAACTTGACCATACAAATATCTTGTCAAATTAGGTCAGCAATCTAACTTACTGAAACATTCAGCTTGATTGTTACACTGATTTGAAGCTGCAGGTCTGTGTGGGTTCAGGGAGTGCAAATCTGTGCCAGTAATTCTGCTCCATCCCTTTACTCACCCTCCCTTTTGCTCATGGGTGTTGTCTACAAAGTAGGTCTACAGTCCAAGTAATACAAAAAGAGAACTGCTACAAATCTGCCTTCATTTCTTGAATATTTTCAATA
This sequence comes from Empidonax traillii, assembly GCF_003031625.1. NCBI lineage: Eukaryota > Metazoa > Chordata > Aves > Passeriformes > Tyrannidae > Empidonax > Empidonax traillii. The sequence continues at coordinate 899,867 of NW_020955225.1, forward strand.
TATTGTAATGAAATACTAAATTTGGTCCAAGATTAGATTCTTTGATATTTATATACAAACTTCTTTTGAAGCAGTTCCTCTCTCAAAGCAATTAACAATAACTTTGATTCTAAAAAAGCTTCTGGAAAGTGACAGTGTTGGGAAGATTTTGCAGAAACAGCAGGGAAAATGAAAACCAGAGGGTGTTGAATGGGAAGAAGCTGAAATGGGAAAGGTAAAGGAAACAAGCAGTTTTGCATAAACATTGAACAGTTGGACTCAATTACCAAACACAACAGCATTAAGGGTTAATCAATACAAGAATCATATTAGGTCGCTATGTATTAACAGTTGGGTTATTTATGCAACTGTTTCCTAGCAGAGACAAAAATCTCAACCCTTACTTTGTAAGAACAAGTTATTATCCTTAAATTTCAGAAAAAAACCCAAAACAAGTTTTATGCCTTGTAAAGTACAAGATTCCTTTGTGCCCATACTATGAAATGGGTTTACTGAAGCATCCTGAAGGCATTTGGTGAGCAACCAAGAATAACCACTTAAACCCATTTATGATTAACAATAAATTCATAAAAATAATTATTAAAAAGTATATTTAAAATGGCATAGACTGCTGAGATTATATCAGTCAGCAGCACTTTTAATATGCGTTTCAGTCAATTAAATCATATCATTGACTTTTTATTGGTACTGCTTAGAACCTGTGGACTAGTCTTTTATCAGGAGGATTAATTTTTCTATAGCTCCTGTAACAGGTTTTTCAGAACAGACAGAGAGACCTCTCAGTTAATTTAGGGTAAGTTTAAGCACAATGTACTTTAAGGTTGGACTCCTTTTAAAACACATTTTAATATTTTGATGCCTTAGAAGATTAAGTATTTAAGCACCCAACAAAATAAAATAATTTGATGGGTTACACTAAGTCAGCCAAATATATTTTAATAAAAAGTTCTTTTTAGACTTGCTTATATTCAAAATACTCCACACATTTTATAACTTCCTTTGCATACAGAGAAGTGTGTAAATACATCCAGTATAACCAACCATGCTGGATAAGGTTACTGACTGAGTTAAATCATTTGCCTAAAGTTTTAAAAGCATCTCCAAATGGTATGTGTTTTTTTCTTTTCTTTTCTTTTTAAGACATACAGTAATCCTAAATATAATTTAGAGTGAATTAATGAAGATTACAGCATAAGAAAGTATGTGACATTTAGGGACATCGTGGTAGAAACATTTAGGGGGTATTTTTACGCATATCTATCTTAAAAGCCCACCAAGTTAATCTGGGACTTCAGCCATTGTTTTTGGACATGAAAGAGCTGGAAAATCCTATTAACATCTTTGTGGAAGGGGTCTGGCAGCACTGCTGCTACAGAAGAATGTATTTTGTGTTATCACTTATTACAGCAAAATCCTAACTTGTGAATCCAAGGGAGTTCCTGAAATCACTTCTGCAAAATTATTCTCCTTTCCTTGCAATATTTTCAATCACATGTATTACCTTATTGTGAAAATATAATGGAGTGCATGACATCAGTCTATCTCCCTTTCTTAAAATAACATACTTTTGTGCAGATAAGACAGTGTTGAATTTACCTTTTGCATAGTTGTTTTGCAATCTTTCTGAATCACACTGTTTCTTTTCTTCCCCATGGAGTTATTTAGCATCTCCACTTTAAATGAAATTTGGCCTTTGAGAAAGTTATAGTTTCAGTCTCAATTACCAGAAGACTTTACTGCTAGAAGGAATGGATTTAGAGAGCAGTTTCAACAGTTTTCTTATTTATTTTTTCTGTGATTTTTTCTCACTATAGCTGTTTAACAGAGTAAATCTCAAGTCTTTGAATATGTAGAATGTACAGAAGAAAACACGTTTCTGATTTTCACATTTAAATCCTGCTAGTGACACTCATATGCATTTTGAGCTGGATCTATTTATAATTTGGTTACAATGAAGACTAACCCACTTGTAAACCTAATAGAGTAACACAAAGGCTTTATTTAAAAGTGAACTAGGAGGAGAATTTTTTGTAAAACCCAGAAACTTCACAGACTAGGAAAACACATAAGGGGAAGGGAGATACACAATGCTCTCCAATCCCCCCCCCGTGTGTCCCTGCAGGTGATTCTTGCTTTCAGGTTTGACTGCAGCCAACTCAGTGACTTTCTGAGACAGTAAACTCTGCCCAGTCCCCAGGAAATGCTTCTCATCACATCTGTGGCCTGGCTGCCTTTGCCCAGCTCCCCCAGCACTCTTGGGCTCAGCAGGAGCTGTGCGAAGCTCCCAGCCCTCCTCTGTGAGTATTTTCCTGCCCAAACCTGTAGGCTCTTAATCTTTCTCTACCTTGAGCTTGTGCCCTGACTCCCACAGACATAGGAGCAAACTTTCCTCCTGCTAGAGATTTCCACCATACCAGACTTCTTCAAAGAACGTAATAATTTTGAACAGAGGAGGGAAGAGCATCGTGCCACAGAGATGTGATCACATTTAAAGATCATGCTATGTTTATGCATATATATGGTATTTCTCCCTCAGCTGAAGGAGTTCTATGTTCCGTTCTTTTCAGACTAAACTTCCTTTTTGGCAATCCCTGAATGGAAACATTCCATCCCGAATAATTTCCCACTCATTTGAGAGAAGCCTCTTGCCCCTACATCTTAAAGTGGGTATTGTCTTTCCTGCACACAGGCATTTCTTGGTGGTAACACAAATTCCTCTGTGTGTAGGAGAGGAAGAATGAATTACAGAAACACTTCAAATCCAGCAGGATTTTCCCAAGGAGCATAATGAACCACACAAGCCATTTGATAATCTTCTGCTACACCTTGAAACATCTCACCGAGAAAAAGCTGCGTGGTTCCTCTCAAAGAGTAGGAACAGGGAGCAGAAGCATTGGTTTCCATGAAGTTCAGGGGATAACCTAATTTAAACTAAGATATCACAATTGAATCCCCGAGTTTGAAATGAATTTTAATTTACCTTTCCCCAAACACTTACCATGCAAATTAGCAGGTAGCAATGCAGGCCAGCCCAAGGGCCCACCACATCCATCAGTTGGGTTTTCCAGTAAGGATTGCGAGGCTGGGGTGCTGTGTTTGGAAACATACATAATTTTTATACATTAGAAAGCAATATTCTAATATAATCATTCTGGAGTGCCTTCTTTTGTATTTTAAAAATATTATATTAACTCAATCTGGTTAAAGAAAGAAAAGGCACAAAAAACCCACTGGAAAAATGCATAATAGTTTGGAGAAATTAACTGTGCCTATGTTCTATAAACAGGTAAAAGCAACCTCAGTTTATGCACATGCAAGTAGCAAAGGATGTGAATTAACATCCCCAAATTAAATCCATCATACGGCTTAATTTTAATCTTGTGCTTTTGTTTTTTCTCCCAGATAAGCAATTAACTTTTATATCTCAGTACCAGCAAGAATCAATTTTAAATTTGCAAACTGTATAAAATTATGAAGGAATTTGAATGTTAAAAGTAGGTTAGAAGAGGAAAGGTTTAATATCAGGTTGGAAGAGCAAAGCACAGCTGGACAATAAGTTCTTTTAAAAAGAATCTACAAACTCATGTAGAAAAAAATGGAACATAATTAAGATGATGGTACTATACAGTCACTGGTTCTATTCCATCTCTGAAATCAGCTGATATATCCTTGATGGGCTTTGGTGGCTTCTACTTCTTCAAAGTGGAAGTCTTCTACTTCTTCTTCTACTTCTTTAATTGGTAGGAAACGCAGATGGAGAACAGGAGGCAAAATGCCCCAAATACTTCAGCAGTCAAAGTGGTACTCAACATGGCTGGGCTAAGCAAGAGAATAAATAGTAAAAATATTAATTTACTAATTTTAATCAAGAGTAAAAAGCACAATCTCTTTTATGGCTGGTTTTTATCTAAACAATTGTTTTCATTACTAGTTTATTAGCTGTCAGTTCTATTTTATTTTAGTGTGGAAAGTGAAAAAACACCTTGTATGTTGGCAAACTGTGCCAAGGTACAAACAGCATAATGGAAGTAAGAGTTTCACTGTTATTGTAATAGATGGTATGAAATCACCTGCAAAAATAGTGCTCTGTTAATTTTCAATGACTGATTGTCAAAAATCTTGCTTCTCAAGGCCACTATACCTGATACTACAGCTGAGCCACTGTCTTCTTTGCTGAGGGAGAAAAGAAAAAGTTCAACAGATTAATGATACTACATAGTGTAATTTTCTAAGGTCTTCATGAATTAAGAAGGGCAAGTAGTTTGCAGCCTGTAGGAGCAGATGTTATGGTTCAGTTGCAAGACTGTTCTGGATTGTCCAATATTCATGCCTGACCATACTGCTGATTGGCCACCAAAATGAACTGCTCCCCAGAAACAGCAGCTTTGTAATCATCTACTATTTCATCAATTACTTATCATAAATTTATTCTTAAATTTTACTTGGTGAACTAGAAGAAATTACCTGTGGTATTGGGACTCAAACCCAGTCCTAAGCAAAGGGGAGATGCTGCCAGTGTTTACACACACTGCTGTTGGTGTGATCAATAGTTCTTACTGTGGTCTAACTATAAAGCTCTGAGAACCAGGAAAAGCTCTACACAGTGTTCTCTAACAATCTGCACTAGATTGAGGCAATCTAGATGCAGCTATTAATTGATATCTAGTGTTGCCACATTGAACCATCTGGTCCTGCTCTGTTTCTGCCTCATGAACTAGGAAAATGAGTATTCCTTTTCCAAATCACAAGCCACAAGACTTAAATATTTTGTGATGAATTACTACAGAAAAAAAATAATTAATAGAACATCTGCCTGCCAAGAAGATGGAGTGCAAGTAACTTACATATTCCAGTTACTGGCTCAGATCCTCCCATTATTCTGGCAGGAAACAAAGACCAGAAGGCAGATGGGTCAATCTGGCCAACAATTTTTTCATTATGGTGTAACTGTCACCTGGCAAATGTAGCCCAAGTTGCAACCTCTTTCTGTCTGTGCCCAGCCTGCAGCAAGCTGGATGCTCTTCCCAATCCCTCTCAGAGCCTATCACTGTCTTTAGGAGATTATATGACTTTGAAAGTGTGGTACTAAATTACCAAAGCACACATGTCCCATGATGTTATAATGTGTTTAGAATGCCTCAGCCACCACTGAAAACAGTTCTCACATACCACAGATTGGTACTGCTGATGTCAAGCCAAAAGCACTGTTTTTACACATATGAAATGGTGACTTTAGTACAATATTTTGCAAAAGTGAATGTTATGCCTAAGAATAATTAACTTCAAGTTACTTTCTTTTTAACTGAGCATTTGGAACTCTTTAATTCTACTATGCAATGTTTTTATTCCACTCCATCTTCGCATTTGCTTTGAGATGTCAAGTGTCATTTTTACTTTGGCAAGAGGTCTTTTGATTAGCAAGATAGAAGAAAATCTTTGTTCTCAATAATTTTTTTTTATGTTACAAATGAAGTGAATGGAAATATTCTACTAATAATACTCTTCTCATTAGCAAATGAATCCCTTGACTATTGTAATCAAATAAACCCTTTCTTTCAGCCAGTCCTCACCCACTTTTATAATTACCATCACTGTCCCCCTTTTTTTTTTCCTCTTCTGAAGGTTTTTCCTCTTCTGGGTTTGCTCTAAGGAAGATGATGGACAGGACTCCTGGTGGGGTAATGAAGTTTCTTCCAACCACAGAAATAAATCCATAACCAGACATAAAATCATGCACAGAGGGTTCAAGGCCACTGCCTGAAGGGAAGAAAAAGAACTGGAACTCATGATTGTGAGTGTTCATCATTAACTGCAGAACTCAGGATTGTGAGTGTTCAGCATTAACTACTGAACTACACTTGTAGCTACAGAGCTACACTTGTGCCCTGGGTTATATTAAAGTAATTCATTATTGACATTATGTAAGCATTGCTCAATCACCCTAAATGAATTCTCACCACTGTTCCTGAATGCACAGCCTCAAGACAATTCGATGGCAAAAATATGTATGAGATCATAAATTGGCCTATTATGTATAAAATGAAAAGAAACAGCAAATATGTGAGAGCCTACAGTGAAAGAGAAATATTTTGCAAACTGAAATGGCACCGGAAATCAATATGACACAATGAGCATGAAATCTCAGAGTGCCATTTCTACAAGATTGTAAAGAATAACTATTGAGGACCAACATTTTCTGTTCTGTTATGTAACCCTTTAAAAATGCCTCGTTTAGCTGAGGCTTTTGGATTTTTAAACACAAAAGCTGCATCTCGGCTGAGATGTAAGGTCAAATCTCTTTCTAGAATTACTCAGAACAGATTTGCACTGTGAAGTGAAAGAAATTAGGGCATTAAATATTCTGATATGACCCTTGCAATGAAATGGAGAAATCAGGTTATGACCAAGTCAGTGTTTATTTCTTTGTCTTCTGATGCAACACGGGAATAAATCTGACCCAGCTGTACATTTCTCCACACTCAGGGGTGAAAGCAGTAATCCCCATCCCTCCCAAACCCCAAAGCTGAAGTTTAACATGATTTGCTGTCTCCCTCAGTTTGGTCAGAACTTAAACCCTTGAACATAACCTAGCCACTTGCAAAACAAATATGCTGACTGATGCAAAACCATCTACTCCTAAACTGTTGTGGAAAGGTCAGTGGTAAGGAATGTTTGAAACTGTATGATCACATCAATTAATCAAGCAAAAACATTGATTTTGGTATGCTGGGTCAAAAGAGAGAAAAAAAAATGCTTAAAGCAGAGTGAAAGTTTCTTTTAATTTCAGAATAAAATATTTCAGTTGGAAGGGACCTGCAATGACCGAGCCCAATTGTCTGACTTCAGTAATGACCAAAAGATAAAACATGTTCTTAAGCACATTGTCCAAATACCTCTTAGATCCTGAAAACCAGGCTATTACATTTTTAGTAATTACTACTATAACCTATATAAACTACATTCTGACCAAATCTAAGAAAATCTTGAAAAGTTACATTTTTTCCCCTGTTATTCCTACATGAAAATAAACTGCAAAACATCCGGTAGTTGATTTTGCTGCCACAAATCCTACTATATTGGCACAAAACCAATCCAGAGAGGCACTCAACCTCCTAAGAAAGGGACACTCAGAATACAAATACTCTGAACAAGCTCTTAATATATCAGTGCAAAAGATCAAGAAAGACAGAAGGCAATTGGATAATTATTTTACAGTAATTTAATACTTTTTTTTTTAAGTGTAGGGAATTGATTTTCTATTATCAGTAATATTTTTCAGATCTGTGAACAGCACAACTTTAAGCAATTTATAAGAAAAACATTGTGCTTGCTTCAATTGCATAGGCTGGGATTTTGACCTAAAAGCTTGTTTATCTTTCTTTAAAATCGCTAAAGAGTTCTTTAAGGAGGATCAGAAAGCTTCAGAAATTATTGCAGTAATAGATATGCTATATAAGATATATGATGTTCACATCATATATCATTATTCCTCAAGAAATAATCATCCTTGAAGATTCACCCTGTTTACTTTGTAGAGGCAGACTCACTCACTTCATGGGGAACTTTGATCTTTTCTTTTAAAATAATAAGTTAAAAAAAAAAACCAAAAACAACACCACAAACTTTAGTGGCAAGGAAGCAACAGCTCCTCAGCTTTTGTGTCAACTCTTACCCACCTCTCAAGATAATGTTTTTATATGTGCCATCAAAAAGCAAAAGCAAAATATCTGAAAATGTCACATCCTTCTTAGTTCATCCTTGCAAAACTCAAAAATATTTGAGAATTCCCCCTTGGCTTGTTTATAGCAACGATGGAATAGAAAATCGTGTTTTGTCGTCTATGTTTCTTCACAGGAACCCTTAAAATCTCAAGTTCAGAAGTCAGAACACATTGTGCTCAGTGACCTTTTGCTGTAGTGTGTCATTTCTGTCTCCTGTGCAGAGAATTTCTGTTCTTTTTCTGGGAAGTCTGGGGACAAAGTTTCACAGTGGGGACTTGTGACTCCACTTGAGCCAGAATAAGTTAATGGAAAAAGTCACTACGGTGTTCCTCTCACTCTGTCAAAAATATTGTCTCTCTCAAGCCAAATAAAGAAGGAAATTTTCATGTGAAGGTCTTCTCCAATATGAAGAGCTAATCTGTGATAGTTATGGAAATAATTATTTCCATACATTGAGAAGAAGGTACTTGGTTTGATGTTATCACTTGAGTTATTCCTATAAGGATCTGTACTGCAGAAAACTTTAGAAGAGCAGTTTGTGACAGTTGTTTAGGATTCCTCTTTGCATCCAATTATACATCTACTATCTACACTCTACCAAACTAATCACACAGGCTGTCTGATAACAGAGAGGAATGTAGATTATATTCACTTGTGCCCAAATACAAGCACATTATACCATATCTGTGCTTATGGAAACAGCCTTGTTCTTGGAGCATAAAGCCTGGCATTAGTAGATAAAACCTCTCTTCTTTTCTTTGCCATACATTTTCACTAATTGCATTACATCTTCACGTCTTGCTTTATTCACAAGTGCACCACGACAATTTCCAGCTCGCTGACATGGACACCCTAAAGGATTTCTCAGGCATTGGGGAATTTGAGAATCTAGAGGGAATTGTGATGGGGATGTAAATTATTGTTACGCCATGCATATGTTCCCATTTTTTACAATATTATCGTATGCACTGCCTATTTTGAGCTAAACCTCATGTTCTGGAATATTTTTGAATGCCACACTTTCCATTATGCAGGCAGAGATAAAAAAAAAAAAAATTCTTTTCAAAGGAAATAATTGTTTTTGTTCTTTTCTAGCCATCTCATTTATATTTATAAGCAAACTGATATTTTGGGATGCAAAGCTATTTTCTCCCTGCTTATAGGATCTCCTCATTCACGATGCCTAGATTGCATTGCAGCTTAATCCAAAGATTACTGAAGCCACGGGATGAGAAAATGGGGGATATATCCAGTGTTTGTCACCTTGCCACCTCAAATAAATAATTGTAGGGGAGACTGAAAGTCCAACATATGATTCTCAAAATCAGAAGATACTGATAACTAGATGCAGATGTACAAGCAGATCTTAACTAAAAAGTTTCCACATTTAGCTCTGTCAGATTGCCTCCCCTCTTTATATTCTCTTGAGGCTGACAGTTACCAATGTAAAGTCAAACTATACAAAGAAAGCTGAAAAGAAGATGTTGGAAAGATTGACTTCATTAAATGGCATCTGTATTCAACACAGACTACAAAGCAACACACAAAGGCATCTTTGTAGACTCCCGGTGCTTCACTGACATTTGAAGAGAGTTAAGTTGTACTAACCTGGCAGCTTTTGTACCAGGAGAGTTTGTTTTTCTAAGTTAAAGCAAAACAACTCTAAACATTTCTCTGCTTAAAAAACGAAGTATGTGAAACGGGGCGGGGCGGGGGGGGGGGAAGTAGGTACACAAGGAGAAAAAAATTACTCTGGGCAACTTCTTTCTGCAACTCCCCGCTCTGAAAACAAAAGGAAGATATTATTATTTTAAAAAGCTCGTCCCAGCATATTTTGTCAGCAAACGTGATTGATTCTTGTCGTTGCTCATCCTAAGATACTCTTTTTCCAACAGACAGCAATATTCTGTTAAGTGACAACAGTAGCAGGAGGCTGCAACCCTCACTAGCCCAGAGCTTGATCTTGGCATACATGAGGCAGCCCCCTATCAAGGCTGAAACAATTCAGCTTGAGACCTGCAAACAATCTGTCCCAAAGCACCTGGACTTTCCCAGCCTCCAGATTTCAACTCATTTTCCAAACTCCCACCACTTTCAACTGTGTGAATGGAGGCTTTCCTTAGATACAGAGGTGAAAGAAGAAGATTGCACACACAGGTCACAGCAAATGAGAAATTCACTCAAAACACTGTCAAAGGAATAACTTTTGAGTGATCTAAAAAATACCAGGTCCTCTGATCTTTCTGACAAGACTGTTCTGTGAAAATACAGAGTAGTCTTTTGTTTTTCCAAAATGTAAAGTACAAAATACAATAGGTAACACTCCCAGAACAAACTATATCCCCAGAAAGGATACCTACTTAAGAATACTTTAAAAAATTCATTTGTTTAATAAAAGTAATAAAGGTTTCTAGAAATTAAAATTAAACGCACTTTCTCTCATAACATCACACTATTTTTCAGAATATTAAAGGTTTTTTATCAGACAATTAAGTGTAGATTCCATTCACAGTCATCTTGGATGGACTTATACTTTGAGACTAGAATTGTTACTGTGGATCTCTGACAGTGAAAAACATCTTAATGAGCTCATAAGAAAACTCAAAGTTCTAGGAAGAGGCACATGTGGAAACTGCAATGACTGTGATGAAACAAATCAAATAGTTATACCAAAAAATCCTGGGCTGACAAACTTTCCAGATGGAAACAATACTGAGCAATTGCTAAGTTGCCTGTGCACCTCTGGAAGCGTGACCTGAAGCTGAAAAGCATCACAGACATTTTCTTAGTGTTGTCTGCTTTTTCTGGAGGATGCTGAAGTTGAAGTCGGGGTGATCCCCTAATTGGGGGAGAAAACATCACATGTCTTCTACAGACACATTCTGGATAAGCCCTGGTGTTACTAAGGACAGAAAGTCCTCCCAACATCAGGGACATCAACAGGCCTCACTGCAGTGTGTGAAGAGCTGGATGAGTAAGAGGACTTTTCTTGAGACAGCTTCCTTGCAAGATGTGTCTCTGGACTGACAGGTGACTGACAGGTGCCAGAGCCCTGCTCAGGGCCAAATGCTCCATCTTCAGCAGCTCACCAGCTTTGCAAGCAGAAAATCTGGACTTCAGCAGTTCTGCTGTAAAAACATGGAATCTCTCACTGAGGTTAATCTTCCATGAATGGACAAGTGAAATCTCATCACCTGAACTGTCTGCTGTGAGGGGCCATTTGGAAAGGCCAGGTGATCATTTGTCACCCTGGTATAATTTATCATATGATCATATCTCTCTTTACTTTCTGACATAGACTAGAGTTTGAAATTAAGCTAATGAAATGCTTGTTTTTCACTTTGAATTTGCACTTTGAACTAAAGTATTATTTTATTAATTTTCTAGATTATAAAAATTAACTCTCCGAACTTGGAGAAGGAAAGAAAAAAAAAAGTATTCATAAAACCTTGATGAAAACATTATTGTACTACTTTTCCAAGGATTTCTCTTTAATTATTGATCAGAAACCTTCCTGTTTCTTTAAAGTAAGTTTAACATGTCAACGGATTCTTTCACACTGTAATCAAACCACATATTTTTGTACAGAAACAAATAAGACTTCTGTAATTTTAAGGGTACTACATCCATTATTCTATTAGATACAAACAAAATTATTTGTACAACTATGAATAAAAATGAAAAAGATGAAATTCAAGTTGTGGAAGACTGAAGGAAACATATAGTATGAAGTACTGTCAATGTACTGGTTGAAATTTGGTTCTGATAAAAAAAATCTTACCCAAAGGCAGGTGTTGTGGGTTTTCTGCTGGGGAAGTCTGGGGAAAAGACAAGAAATGACTGTCTCTGCCTTTTATGTCTTATTTTGACAGCATTTTGTTTTATCAGTAATGGTGTACATACCTAAGGACTGTTTGTACACAACAAACAAGTAGTACTTCTATTTTGTTTTTCTGCTCATAATTCTATGGAAAGCAAAAAACTCCAAGAATATCCAACTACAGCTCTTTCCTTTGCTGTGCATTTATTTTTACCAAAATGTAGGGTTCTAGTGTTTAAATAAATTATTGAAAAGCGGACATGTTAATGGGCTATCATAGTTTGCTTTCTAACATCAGGGATTCTCCATGGGTATGGAGAAAACATAATCACACATATGGTGGAACTAAAATGTACTATTTTTCTTGAATGAAATTCTCTTGTTAACTCAGCAGGCACTGCATGAGATCACATATCATTTTTCAACCATCTGCACATCTCACAGCATTATGGACAGAAAATTTCTATTATTCAGCCACTAAGACTTTATGCTGGGTGACTTGTAAGTGTGGATTCACTGCAATATCGTTCATCACTGGAGGTAAATTTGGCATCTGTGCAGATACTCCTTGTATTTCTATAGATTCAAAGATTAAACTTCAAATCTTTTCTCTTCCCCTCTTGTTTCCAATACCTGACTGAACATATATTCCAGGTAATTTGGACATAAGGTCTCTTATATTATAGATTAAATTAGGAAAATTCATTGCTCAAATTGCAAAGTGAAAGACACTTTAAGAAACATCAAGATCCCTTGATTGTGATGAGCTGTTTGATAAAAGAGAAACATAATAAACCAAATAAAAAACCAAAGCCACCACCCTTCACATCAACAGCTTCGCTGTCAAGAGATCAGAAGCCAACATGTTAATGAGCTCTTCTTTCTGAAATGAAATCATTGCTGCTACTGTTCTCTGACTTCTGATTAATTCATAGATAGCTTATCACAACAGTGCTCCATGAATTACCACGTTTAAGGGCTGTATTAGGAATTGCAGACCATGCCTCTCTTTTGGTACTGCTGGCTATTGAGGGAAATCCAATCCTGAGGCTCTCTGTTACCATGCAATTTTTTAATTTCTCTTTTCAAATTAGAAGTCTCAATATATACACCAACAACAGGACATTTTTCAGGAAGCTCTGACGTGATATTCCTGTTTATAAAAGATATTGTGGAGATTAAATTCATTTTAATTTTCTGAGTCAGCACAGGTCTGCTTTCTTACTTGAGATATGGCATCTAATCTTTGAATATCCTGAAATTAATTACGCATGTGATCAGTTTTACACGAAAGGGGTTTTTTAACCTGTTCTTATGCTTTCATTATTTTAACCTCTTCATAAAATTCACAGCTCACCCATTTGGGAGTCACTGGTTTTTTTAATAAATAGAACATGGAAATTCTGTTTTAAAAGGAATATGCACATCTAGATGTAGTCAAGTAATTGAAATAATTAAAATCAGGAATGGAGAAATCAGTCAAGATTTTTTTTTTTTTTTGTATCAGAACATAGCTAGTGGGTTTTACAATTGGTCCTGCAAAATTCCCTTTGTACTTCCACTGTAGATGCACACACAGCATTAATACAAAGAACAGACAAACTGGATTTCAAGCAGACACTCAGTGTAACACCAAAAAAAAAGAGGAAGGAAAAAATGCTCCACACCTCTGAGAGCAACCCAGTTCTTTTCCTTCCATGAGAAAAGCAAACTACTGAAACAATCAATGCTTTTTAGCGTCTTAGAACTGTATTAAATGCAAAGAGAGAAACATTAGAGCCAACAGCAGAAACTGCTGCATTCTGATAAAGGCCATACTTTGATGAAAGCTGATACTAGTACTTTTTTTTTTCCTAATAGCCAGCTCCTCGATATTACATACCAAGTAATGAGATAAGGGGCAATGCTTTTCTAAAATTAACTTAATTTGTAACCAAGAGAACTGTTCAGAGAGATACTACAATCCATGAGCTGAGTAAGTGCCTTCAGTTAAAATCCCATTTTCTTTCCCTTGCTCTCCCTTTCTCTAAGCTGGGTACCTCTCATAGGATTTCATGCAAACTGTACTTTTTGGCTAATTATTTTGATTTTCACTGCATACTATGCTAGAGAAAGGGATTAAGAGAGACTTGATTTGTCTGTGGCCTGCTTGGTGATAACGGTGATTTTCAAGTGTTTTTTGCTAGTGTAGATGGAGGTGCATAACTCTCCCTCTGTTCTGTAAGTGACATTTAATTTGTCCTTTACTTCCTGTAGCTCATTTTTATCTCACTTTCATCTGGCCAGATCAGCAGTGTTCTCTCCAAGTTCCTGTAGACGTTGGCCTCACCTGCTCATGTCAGACCCTCTCAGGTGTTCCTCTGCAGACGCCTCCAGCCTTGCCCCAGTGCTGTCCTGAGTTTGTATCTAGTTCATACATAATGCCATCTGCACCTTGGAAATCTGCCTTTGCCACTCCTTTGCCTGAGTATGTCCCAGCTCCAGACAGGCTTAGTGATCAATGCAAAGCAGCCACAGGACTTTGTGGTCACAGGCTGTTATTTTGATGAGCTTTTAACTGGAACTTGCCATCACTGAGCTTCCTACAAAGCACAGCCTGGGTTATACAAGCTACTGACCCTTTTACTGCAGAGCATTATTAATTATTACATCACTTGTAATTATCATATGAAACTGTAATGGATAATTATTTAGAAACCTAATTTAGTGACCTAGTACTGTCAGGAAGTATATTTTTTATTATTTTTCATTAGGCAGCAATTGCAGCTGGTTGTTTGAACTGCATGCTCTGCCTGCAGAGGAATAGACAGTCTGTGCAGATCCACAGCTGGCTGCTGAGCCATTGGAATTCACTGCAGTGTGCTGGGATCCATTCCTGGAGTAGTATGCATGAACTGTGCAAAACTGTGCCCTTCATTCCCAAATGTATTAGAGATCACTTCTAAAGTCATGGCTATTTCTTTAAAAGATGGCTCTGCATGATTTCCCAAATCATGGGGATGGTCCAAGAGGACTTGCTGGACAGTTAAAGAGTTTGTGCACCATAAAATCCAAGGTTTAGCACTTGTTAAACTTTTTGCACTTTATATCATTTATATGTAGGTTTTCTTTCCCTTTGACTAATACACAATCCCTGGTGGACGTTAGCTCTTCCCTTCACCAGTACAGATCAACACCTAATTATTACCCATTTCTCCATGTAAAATAAGTGTTCTGGAGTAGAGGAACTTCTGTTCTGGCTAACACTTAATTTTTTGAGCTAGAGACAGTCTAAATAGATAGTAACCAGGAGTCTTTGTGCAATTAATTACAGTTTTAAAATATATTACATGATTAACACTATCTTTTGAATGCAACAGAAATTCTATAATGTAGGATTACAAAGATAATCTTAGACAATGTTCCTAAATGCTGCTTCTTAAAACTGCAATACCACCTTTAAAGAAAAAAATATCTTTAGAATAACGTATGCATTGTATTAATATAATTAAGAATTTTATTAGCATTTGTATTAACTTCCACAGTCACAGATGCTTGACTCTATAAAATGCTATGAAATGCTTTTTTGAAGGCATTCCTGTCTAATAGGCTGTGCTGAAGCCTCCTGACCTGATTAAAGGTGAAATACAGCTTGGCTACGCTGTTTATTGACATTTCCTTTCCACGTTGTTACTAAAAACATTATCTTTTATTATGTTCTTCATTTCCCTGCACGGCACTTTTAGTATTGCCAAATACCATTGTTTAATTGTTTCCAAAGGATAATGAAAAGATAACATGGGGAATAATTATGTGTATGGTAGAACAGCACTGGGAGATTTTACTCATCAGTTCATCACAAAGAAATGCAAGTCAGTGTTGTGACACCAGATTAAAGGGAAAAGTTTTCAGGGATATGTTATCCCAGAATGACGCTGAATTTAGGACACAATTACTCTGGTAAACACAACACTACTTACAGATCCGGAATAACCTGCCCAGGCTTGAAAAACAAAACTTCAGAGAGTGGCTACTGGAAAGAAAATGGAGAAGAAAGGGGAATAAGAATGTTAGAATAAAGAGGTGAGGAATATAAGAGGTTGAGTTTCCTTATGTGTAAAGATAAAGACACTAAGGATCAGAGGAAAGACAAGGACCCATCATCAGTAATAAAGACAATGCTGTGGAGCTTTTCAGTGGTTCTGAACCATGGGCCAAAAATAGCTGGAGCTTTTGTAGAGTCAACTTGACAAGGTTTTGCTTTGTAAGAACATGTACTACTTTCTGCAGTTTACATATTTAATAAAGTTCATTTGGGGATGAAATTATGTATATAAAGTTAGAATAAAGCTGAAACTAAATATGACTTTGAACTACACTAATATCTGAACTTAGAATACACTCTGCTGGTAATGCTGCACTACTCTAAATTTCTGTGTTATTACCATGAAATATAAACATTCAGGTACCTGAAGAATGTGCTTTAAACTCCTGCTTATACTAATTTGCCTACCCTCTGGTGTTTAATAATGCAACAACCCTTGCTTAGCATTAGTAAAATAATCTGAGTGTTTTGCAATGTTCCATGAAGTGCATTAAAGCAATAATACATTCTAAGTACTTAAAAAAAGGAAACCAATAATACAGTGATACAGCTAAAAGCTCCATTAAATGAATGCAGAAGTAGCAGTCATCATAGATGACTTGCTCTAATGTTTTTAAATTAAAGTTCCAATAGCTGATAGGTTTGAAACCACCCACTGAAAAACAAATGATCTTGACTGAAACCAGTAAAAACACAAACCTGCAAAAGATTCATCATGAGAATTCCATGATTTTCTTCTTAAAGATACACCCCAGGAGACATAAAAGGTTACAGACATATTAATCCACTGCTTAGGAATAACCAGTGAGCACATTGAACTGTCAGAATGCTGGATAGGAGATAAAATGACAACTTGATTCATCAGTTGCTGTGGATTTAAAGCAGCACTGGGACATCATGAATGTGATGGCACAATTAGAAGCTTGCTCTGTCTAAATTTTGATATTTGTGAGACAGCACTAATATATTTCAAATCAGACAATTAATGGCACAGACCAAAATTAGGTCTTGTAGCCTTGAATCTCAAGGAATATGTAGTTTTCTAACAGTTTTATTTCAGATTGGCAGGGATCGATGCAGACATCTTTTATTCTGCACAAGCCAGACTCAGTAATTTGAAAGGAGATCAAATTAGTCCTTAGACCTGTAACATCAATACACTCAAATTCAAGTAAAATTCCTATTAGCAGCTTTATTCCATTGGCAGCTTCTACTGTATTTCCATACATTAAACATTCACCATTAAACAAACTCAGCAGTTCAGCCAGAAAACTGGGGAATTCATTACTCTTTCCAGTTATACAATCACAATGAAAAAGCAGTGAGTTTTTTAACTCTGTCCTGTGCCCAGTAACACCCCTCAGCATCAGGGCTTAAAACGAAACCAAACAAATCAATCACTATAACTAGGACATGGCAGTATCTTTACATGTTCTATAATCTATAGAAACTGTCCCCTTTCATTTTATTTGCATGATATGGGTACACATACCCTGTAATCTACAATTTTAATATGAATAAGGTGTTAATTCTGTGTTATAGAAATAAAATAGCATTATATAGAGAAGTCCAAAAGAACTGTGTAAGTATATTCAGGAAAAGACAAGACTGGAATAGGAAATGAGCACAGAAGGATAAGAGGACAAAGTAGAAATAGTTTAATTGAAGAACAGAATGAAAGAGGTCATGAAAAGAATAACAAAGAAAACTGATTACCTGGAATGCAATGGGTTAAGAAAGAAAGACTTGAGAATAACATGCAACAGAGAGTATTAAGTTTGTAAAATACTGAGTAATAATTTAAGACCCAGAGTATGATTCTCGAGACAGAGAAAATTAACAGTCACTGCCAGAAAGAAGATACATAGTGAGGATGTATAAAAACATAGGAACAGGAAGAAATAAGCACTGTTGAGGACCTTAGGCCATCCTTTCAGAGACAAATCAAGTCAAGAGAGTAACATGCAGTGGAGACACTTCTATTTTTAATCTACAGACACATTCTCCTTCAAAACTGGATTCACAGATAATGGCAGAGTTGAATCTTTAACCTTTGTTTCTAAATAGAAATGTTTAAAGGGAAATGTGTGAGTTTCCCAAGGAAGAATCTGAATAAACAAATAAAGATATTTGCAAACAGATTTAACACTACCACATGGAATGGTTCTTGTTATCTGCTGCCAAAAGATAGAGCTTCATATAGGAATAATATTCTCTTCAATTTAGCTCACCATGCTGGTATTTTCCTTTTGGAAAGTAATAACTACTCCTAAAATAAGTTAATTTTCTCAAGCAGAATGAAGTGGATGTTTTCGTTTTGGAAACATTCATTATGCAAAGGGAGAATCTTGAGACCACTGTCACAGCAATTTATTCTCTATATACATTCTTGTCAAATATTGGTATAATCTGCAAATCAAATAGGATGAAAGACAATGAAAGGTGATACTTCTAGGACATTGATACACAAGTTTTCCACATTTGGCATCCAATCCCAAAGGTACAAAGGATCATCTGGTCCTGAGGATTATTCCTGAGGAATAACGTAGCCTGGACTGGGGGTGGTACATTCCCAAAAGTGTGCATTGCACCACTGGAATTCTGGTCCATTCTCTCAAATTTCTATTGAAAACTTACATGGTTTTCCTGAGTAGCACAAGAATCTACTTCAAATTCTGCTGTTCCACAGCTCACATTCTGCTTATTCCAGCATCGTACCATAAACACACAAACCGTGCCATTTTTCTGATGAGCAACCAAGAAATAGGAATTCAAGCATTTTTTAAAATTGCTGTTGTCAGAATTTTGATGAGACTATTCCTATGAAACAGCTGCTAGTATATGACTACAAAGTAGGCTATTGATCTAGAAAAATAGTGGCTAAACTACCTCCTTAAGGGGTTTGCAGTGTTAGCTAAGCTTGAAGCATATTTTATCTGTATCATATTTTAATGCTGGATTAACCAGACATAACTCCTATTTCTTGTATCCTGTTTTCCCTCCTAATTATAATTGTCTTGTATTTCATTACAGAAAGAGTGCTAATGACATCATCTTGCATTATATTACATAAAATAAATTCTGCTCTATGTTGCAGAGTGGCAGCTAATCAACGTGTCGAGTAGGTTAGATGTTCCATCTCAAAAAACCTTGGTTCACAAACTCCTTTCTATTAGTTGTTTGGGTAAACCATAGAGTTAATCTTTCTTATCAAAGTGTTATTTTAGTT
Source organism: Empidonax traillii (assembly GCF_003031625.1). Taxonomy (NCBI): domain Eukaryota; kingdom Metazoa; phylum Chordata; class Aves; order Passeriformes; family Tyrannidae; genus Empidonax; species Empidonax traillii. The sequence continues at coordinate 918,721 of NW_020955225.1, forward strand.
ACTAAATAATTAGGAGACTTTATTCATATTAATAAAAAAGTAGAGGAACATAAAGCAGAAAAAGTACAAGCTTTTTGTTTCACCAGTTCCATTGAATCCCTTTCCACACCACTCACATGACAACCCCACCACAAAATAAACAAAAAACACCTCCAGAAAGGGTTTTTCAGAATATAATTGTCAAAATTAATTAAATAGATGAAATAAAACTTAGGAACTACAAACCTGGGCTGTAATGGACACGTGGCTGCTCAGTCAGACTCAAATAACAAACACACATCTGAGTCTGCATTCCTGGGGAATTTTACCATGTTTCTACACATGTGCTTTCTATCGAGTCATTAAAGCTGGAAAAGACCTTCAAAATCATCAAGTGCAAGGTATTTTATAATTCAGAGGAATAACTCCAGTACCTCCAGTAAAGAAAGTGAGATAGTCATCTCCACACAAAATAGCTAAACCAATCTAAATCCCACTATGGTTAAAGAAATCAGAAAGGGACAATAAATCAATTAGAGCACCTTCAAAAAGAATTAAAATCATCTCTAAGTGAAGAACATGGAAAAGAAAAGCTTTAGAATGTTAAATAAAATGGTTCTATCTTAAATTCAAGTCCTAGTAGAAGAGGCCATAGAGGAAATTCAGCAGAAATTTGAAGAGCAGTCTCCAGTTCTGGATAGTGTTTTACCCAGGAGTTCTAAAAGAATTCAAGCATGAAACAGTTGAATTATTCACTGCAATTTAACTCAAAACTGTCTCAATAAGAGACAAAGATATTTCAGTGCCAGGGGCAAGTATGACACCAATTTTCTACAAAGACAATTGTGGCAGAGATATGGAAAATTACAGAAAATAAGCCTGGCTTCCTTATCATACAAACTAGCAGAATTTGTAATAAAACTACCATGAATTAGAAGACACCTGAATAAATAAGATATCTTTAATGAATCAGCACAGCTTTTATTCAGAAAGGTCATTGACCGATATCTCACATTTCAAATGACCTTGTCCAGAAATGTGTCTAATACCTGGAAATATTGACAGCTGTCAGCAGTTATTGAAAAACATGCCTTTGGGGAAAGCAGTTTTTTTGAGTAGGGAAAAAAAAAGCTAATGTTTTATGAAATATAATATTTGAAAATTAAAAGACAACATGTCAATACACGATACACAGAGACAGTTGCACTTTTAGCACAATGTAGCTTTCCTGCAGTAAACAGCAAAAACAATTTAAGTGCAGTGTCCTGAAACATTAAAGAATGGCAATACATAAAAAATGATCAAGAGTGAGTAGCTGGTCATTTTGTTGAACACAGAGTAATTACATTTTGCAAGTTTAATGTTGGTTCACATATGCTCTTCAGAAAAATGAGAGATATGTCCACATATATAAATATATCTGTATCTAATAAACATGCCCTGCATTATTTCTGCATATAATCACAACATGTAAATTAAATTTGGCAATTTCTACATAAATTGCAACCTCAAGCTGATTTCTTCATAAATCATATCTTCAACCTGAGTCAGCTCCAGAGTGCTTTCAAACCAATCCAGGATGCTCTTAGGCAAAAAACAATACTTAAAGGAAACTGAAAATATCTTGCCGTAATTTAAAAACAAAAAAGGGAAATTGAAAACTAGTTTATGGTGAAGTCCCAGAAGTCAGACACAGACATCTTTAACAGTGACTTTTTCCATGAAAGTAATTGGGTTCAGATCCTTCTTTATTCACTCACCACATGTCCAGAGTCAGGTTTACCTCCTTTCTTTGGTCCTGTGTGTTTTTGCAGCTCCATTTTCCAGACAAACCATATGACAAGTTGGTCACAAGTAGGATCAGCTCTGGATCCTGCTCTCCATGTGGCAGATTTCTGTTTTCAACTGCATTAAAAAAAACACATGCCCAAGATGAGGAGCGGTGGATTCACACTGAATGAAGACAATCCTTCCAGGTGCTTCGATGACAAGCTTGTACTTCCTATATTTTAAACTGTTTTACTCTTCAGTAACTGATATTAATGACAATCAGAGTTTTATTTGCCAAGGATTTTATAATTTTGCTGAACCATGACCAAGATTATAAAAACACACCCAAGGGGAGGTTCTCAAAGTGCTGGTTTGAAAGCCCCTAAGAAAGTTTCCAGCAGAGCTGTGAGCACAATGATCACACCTGTATGTGAGACACTGCTTAATCTTTCAAAACTAATGTTCAGCTGCATAGACAAATAGCAGGTCCAAGAGGGGATCTCAGTGACCTGTTGGCTGGGACCAACTGGGAAAGACAATCACAAGAAAACAAAACAAAACTGGGTATTATATAAACCCCCAAACCAACCAAACCAACCGAACTTCAAAAATATTCACAGTTCTTTTGAGATTCCATCTGTTTCCTTTGTGCTGGCCTGGAAATGGACTTGAGTTTTCCTCAAATGGAATTTTGTACACACTCCTTTCTCTCCCCACTTCAGGAATGGCAGAGGCCTCACCCTGTGCCAGTAAGGCATCCGTGTTCAAGAGGGCTGAATTAGGCTAGAAAACGTAGATAATTTTCGGTTTTTCCTAACAATAATGGGAATTGAATATTTCATTAAGATTATTTTCTTTCTGATTATAAGACTCTGCAAACAGTTAAAACATGTTTATGTTTGCATTTAAATCTATTTCACATAAATATATTGTTGTATATAAAAGGCAATTTAAATACATATAATGATAAAATTAAGTTCCATTACTGCAATATTCTTTATTTTCTACAATAACAATTCACCAAGATTGTTATCCCTTTCATCTTAATTGGGTAATGTATTTTCCTCAATGCAAATGTTTGGGAAACACACACTGGATTTCTTTTAGGCAATTTGTAGACATTGTTAATCTATGTAGCAGTTATGATGCATACTTTCCTCCACCACTTCCCACAGTATTTTTATTATTGTGCCACAAAATGCTCATTTTACACTTGAAATACACCACTGCAGTTTCATTTGTTTCAGCAATATTTGCTCTTTATTCCTTATAATTAGTAAACAACTGGATGGACAGGAAAGGGAGGACTGAAGTGTAAAAATTCTTGAGAATTTCTCTTATCTGCTCCCCCTTCCTGACAGCTGAGGACCTATCAGTAGCAGAAACAAATTTTGTTTATTTGGAAGCAATTATTTTTATTTGTACAAAAATTCCATCTAGGTAGTTAGGATTAAGATGAAGTTTAAAAGAATACAGATTGCTTTGTATAAATGGCATAAGACTGGGGTAAAAAATGGGTAGGAATAGATGATTTATATTGCTTTGGTTGAGTGACCTGGGTTCAAAGTCATCCAAGGATAAAACCAAAGTAGGTTTTTTAGTCTGAGTAATATAAATGTTATGTGAAAAGATTTATATTCTGAATGCTATCTAAGCAATTAATCCAAAGGGAATTATTTATAATTGCTAATTAGTTAGACAACTACAAACGATATGGAATTATATATCAGTTGTCTTCTAAAATCTTGTGGGCTAATGTAATTGGGGTCCATTAGTATAAATCCCTTTAAAATGGAGATTAAAATAAATGGGACTGAAACTTCCTCAGCTTCTGTTTCCAGTACTTCTGTAATGTAGGTTTTAAACCCAAACACACTCATAGGATGATGCTCTCCAGTTAAGGAACTGTCAGAGGTCACAGGCTCTTATGACAGTTCATGCTCTTTTCAACAGTGGTTATTTACTTCTGTTTCTTCTAATATTTACATCTATTATTTGTTTGTTACTTACAAGAAGTAGAAGCAAAGTTCTACTTTGGTCTCTCTCATTCCATTATAGATATTTCTAAATACAATAAATAACTTAACTTTCATTCATCCATGGATATGAAAGTGTCATTTCTACTTTCTATTTCCTAAAGACAGAATTATTT
>NW_020955225.1:923395-1060597 GCF_003031625.1 Empidonax traillii
ATTGCTGCATTAATTAGTATTTTAATATGCAGAGTAATTCTGAGGGAGAAACAACTAAGGAGGTCAAATAAAAGAGACCAATAACCCCTATTAGGAGTTCATTGATTTGTTTGTCCAATGAATTTTAAGCCTAACAAATTACTTTCTGCCACGTGACAGATCTCTGATAAATTCTCAATACTGAGTGAATGGAAGTATTTCCACAGATTGGATACCAATAAAGCAGGATGTCAAAGAATGTGGGGTTAGGTTTGTTTAACTGGAACTTTGACAAAATTAAATTGAAAAATAAGGTCAAAGTAAACTAGTTCTGTTTATTGATATAAATTTCATGGAGGTTCAAGAAGATATTGAAGCATTTTATTTCAATCTAATGTTGTGACTCGTTAGATATTCGAGTTTATTTTCTAGAAGCTTTACAAATACTTAAATCTTCATATGTGTAATATTGACACCAGCAGAATTGTTGCATGTCTGTGAAGCAGGAAATGTGATCCACAAATCCACCTCAGTCACAGAAGTTATTCTGGATCAACACTGATATCATCTCTTCCAGATTTGTTAAAATGTAAATGGGATCAGAATCTGGCCTTGCAATGTAATTACTCAAATAAAATTGTTATCCAAGACAATTATTCAATGCAAATATTCCCTATTATCATGTAAACCAAGTCATAATTATGCATCTAGTGTTATTTGTAACTACAAAGTTAACAGCAGGCAATAAATTTTTCCAAAAATCTTATGTGACAGGAGATAATGCAACAGACAGAAGGCAACAGACAGTTCAGTCGAGACATACTGATGAAAATTATGGATTGTACAGTGAAATTTTTGGACTTGCTACATGTATGAGATATTTAGTGTAGGAAAGGAATAGCTTTTGTTTCTGTCAAAAGACCATACCTTCACTCCATGGATGGCTCCTGAAAGGGTCTAGTTGCTTTAGATGGTCAGTGAATTCTCCAGCTATCAGATCCTGTGCAGATCTACACCCAAAGGTGTTAAAAGAGGCAGAAAGAGAACAGAGAGGCCAGAAAGAAGAAGATGCCTGGGTGCTGTGAAGAAGATGAGTCAAAAGGCAACACCAGCAACTACAAGAGCTGAGAGACCAAGCCAAAGCTTGTCCTACAGCATATCGTATTAACATCTAAAAACAACAAATAAAGGAAGAGCAGTTGGGGTCAGAAGAGCAAAGTCAAGGTGCACAGAACACCAAGTAGCAAGTAGAAAGTGAGGCACAAATGAGTACTAAATTAAAAACACTTCTCCATGACTGCAGAAAACTCCCAAGCAGAGACAAGACCTAGAGAAACTGTGTTCCTTTCCATGTTCCAGTTCTGGAATGGCACAGCCAACATAGGAGGGAATGCTTTGGGGTAAAACATGGGGAAATATCAAGTCTCATAATATCTCAGACAATTTATTCTAGAGAGGGAAAAAAAGGCAGCTGACTCAGCACTGCTGAAATGCCTGGAAAAGGTAACAAAAACTTCAGAAAGGGCTTTCGGGAAGCACTTTGTAAAAGGTGACAGCACACAGTCAGTTGAACAGTGCAGCCTCAACACTGATTTATCTCACTCTTTTTCCTGCCCAAAAACCCAACACCTACAGTAGCAAAATAGTACCCCTGTAACAGAAAAGTTTAAACAAAACAAAGTAGATATCTTTTGGATTTACCTTTCTTCTTTTGGGAATCCTATTCTACTATTTTAACACATCAAAAATATTTCCCAAAACTGGAAAATTAGAGCTTAGTTCCCATCCGTAGTTAGGTGGAAACTAAGTAAATCTCAAAGATGAAAACCTCCATCCCTCCTCAGGTGCAGGCTGCTGAACCCTGTGCTGTGAGGGATTCATCTCTCCAAACTCACTGTAACTCTAAATACTGAACCAGAACCCACTTTGACCTACATATATATTTATGTCATGTCTTAGATACTTGCACAAAGTATATTTGGTGATACACAGGTGATCTGTTCCACATAGTAAAAGAGATTACTCATGAAAACAAGTCTATTGTAGTGAATGTATTGAGGTAAGTCACCAAAAATAAATGGGAGAATTTTATTCCCATTGAGCCAAATTAAACTGAGGTTGAGATTAATTAAGCAGGAAAGTACAGCACATGACACCTAGCCTAATAAAGACATTTGCATATTTAAAGAAAGTGAAACAATATCTGTTTTAATTAAGTAGGCTGCTCCTTCAGGTTAATGCATTCAGGGGGAAAATTAAATCTGTCTCGAATCCCTGGAAGAAGCGGAGAGCGGCTGTAGGAAATTGGCCTCCTGAAATGTGATTAATGGACTTGGATGATGAGGACTGACTCCTGCTAAACCAGGAGGACTTGCTGTGAGACAGGTGCTGACACTTGGAGCAGGGGTTTTGCATTCTCCAGGCACAAAGGAATGGGCTCTCTCTGAGGCCTCCCTGCAACTACAAATCAGTTCACAAGTGTCACCTCTATGCAGAGGCTTTTCTCTGCCTGTCTAGATATGTTGGTGTCAAAAGATTTGACATCTCATTTGCTCCAACAGCCTGAGTTTCACATTTCCTCCACTTTCTCTCATATATCAGAATGAGATGCTTATGCAGCACTTCACAAGGCATCTCACCAGAAGGATGAGGATTTATTATTGCTGTACAGGTTGGGGCTGCCCTCTTACCTGTCTGGTGGACAGACAGACTTTTGGTAGACAGACTATTTCTCTCATTCCATGCCACTGATCAATAATTAAAATTACAGTCTGAGTTTCCATAGCTGCTAATTAAAGGTATCAGTTTCTAACATGTCCTCTTTGTAAATGCTTTATATCCTTTGATCTACTCACATGAGTCCAAGTGTAGTGGGAAGAAACCTGTTGAAGTGCTCAAAATTCCATTTCCGGGAGTGTTTCAAGGTGAGGAGCCCAAGTTTCTTTATGCTTTACCAGAAAACAGTGCAAAGCAAGAACAGAAAGCTGCTTTTTTTTACTCCTACTGTCCTCATGTGGAGCATCACAACACCTTCAGTAGGAGTGCCAGGCAAAAGGAAAAGGAGGTTTTAAGCTGAGATTTCCAGAGAAAAATATTGAAGGTGAAGGGAGGCTCCAGTAAGATCAAAGGGGAATGAAATACCTGTACTATGGACACAAATTTATGCATTTTCCATGTTTTCAAAGAGTAATTTGATGTCATTTCACTTTATGTCACTAATTTACACTATTATATAAATATTTTCTGCAGAAATCTGGTACTTCTATGGTGTGTCTCATGTATAATCTGACCAAGGGACACAGCTGAAGTCTCTCTCCCCAAAAGGCAGGGAAAACATCACTGTCAGGCTCATGCATTTTTCTGATGGAAAGAGTTCTGGATATTAAAGCTCTGTAAACTGAACTTATAGTTATCAACAGCTCTGCAAATTTCTGCTTGAACCGTCAAAGGAGAATCAGGAAGCAAAGTGTACAAAAGCCTAACTCAGTGGTGTCTAATGACTTATGAATATTTACTGAAAGTTACCATAAGAGATAAATATAAGGGCTGGACAAATGCATATTCAACTCAAGGTTATTAAGTGAGTCACACTTGATAAAAGCAGATCTGGCATTGCTCAGGATGCATCTAGCAATTAAAAACATGAGTGTTGCACAATAAAAATTGCCAAAGCTATTAACTAACAGTATAAATGAAAACTTTGACTCCCCTCATCTTCCATTAGAGAAATACACTCAGAGTACAGTCAACATCCTGCACGTTTCCAGGAATTTACAATCATTACACATCTTTGATTTTTGTAAGTCAGTTGACTTGGTAAATAAATAAATAAATAAATAAATAAATACTTAAGTCCACAGCACCACATTTTCTTAGATGTTTTGGGCTTTTATGTAAAGAGAAAAATTTAAGCATAATATCACCCATTCAGAAAATGTTATTTTTGGGAGGTTTGTGTGTGTGTTTTGAATAGACTTCAATCTTCCCTATATCAGGTTGTTGCTCAGGAGCAGAGATGAGATATCAATAACCTCCATAGAAGTATTTTTCAGATAAAGTTATACTAGTTTAAATTTAATCTAATGTAACAGCCATATAATAGGACAACTAAACATGTTATGACAGGAAATATGAGAGCACAAAACAATGAGAAAATAAAAACACAACCAGTACTATATTCTTTCGTGATTTATGACATGCCTCTTGTTGAAGTGAAAACATAAAATAGTTTGATTTCTGACAACAGAGCTCAGCATAAGTGGCAGACTCAGAGACACTTCTGGTCACTGGAAGGCATCCTATGTGTCAAGGTATTACTAGGTAGTATGATATGAAAAAATATCATAAGTTTCATAAGTATAGGAATTGGATTTGCATATTTTTTACTAAAAGAAAATTCTTCATATTTTAAATCAACACCATTATAATTTGCTACCCCTCTATATGCATAATCCATGGTTTAATGGTCTAAATTAAGTCTGAAATGTGCTTGCCAATCCAATTTATGACTCTTTTGTTTTGGCTTTTTTTTTTTTTTTTTTTTTTTCCCCTGCTAAAAATAACTGTCTAAGAAACGGGGAAAGGGAAATGAGGGGCAAACAGAACCAACCCCCCCAAGCCAATCCCCTCCAGCATTATGGACCTGCAAAAAACGCTACCCACACCTGTGCACTGACAACCAGGTGCCACCTGCACTCAGATTTATGTCTCTGAGTCTGTCCAAGGAATTCATGCAGCAAACTAAGCTGTGCTCACTGCTTGAGGACACTCATCGCAGTTTTCCAACTTTTTTTTTGATTAAAGAAAAATAAAATCTGAACCTTTAAACTACCACAGCTGTTATATCACACAGTGCTTCAAAAAGAGGATGAAACAGAACATGAAACACAAGGGAAGAAAAACAGCCCATGATTGCAAAGGCAGATCCAAAGCTCTGTGTGTGTCCTCCAAATCCTTGGTGAACTCAGAGCAGTTGTGCTGTTTATCTCCAGGTTTATTACTGAATATTAAACCCCTTCTGAATACTGAAAAACACATGTTCTATGGGTACAGCTCTGCTCTGGAGGCAGCCTGGGAGAGCTGGGGGTGTTCACCTGGAAAAGAGAAGGCTCAAGGAAGACCTGAGAGCCCCTTGCAGTGCCTAAAGGGGCTCCAGGATAGCTGGAGAGAGACATTTTGCAAGGGCAAGCACTGATAGGACAAAGGGGAATGGCTTTAAGCTGAAAGAAGGTAAATTTAGTCTGGATATCAGGATATAATTCTTCCTTTGTGAGGGTGGTGAGGACCTGGCACAGGTTGCCCAGAGAAGCTGTTGCTGCCTCATCCCTGGAAGTGTCCAAGGCCAGGTTGGACAGGGCTTGGAGCAACGTGGGGTAGTGGAAGGTGTTCCTGCCTGTGGCAGGGGTGGTTCTGGATGAGCTTTGAGCTTCCTTCCACTCAAACCATTCTGTGATTCTCCCTTTTTGAATGTCATTGTCATACTGAAGGGTACAGACTAACAGGGAGTGGGCAGCCACAGCCAAAATCCAAGGATGTTTGAACAGTAGCACAGAGTGGATGGTTTTTGTTAAAAAAGAAGTTATCAGGTTCCCACATTTTAAAAAGACCAAGGCATACAGGTATCTTGAATTGCAACGTCTATTAGACTAACCCTTCTCATTCTTGAGACACACTCAAACCCAGAATTATGAACTAATGAGCAAAAATAATAAATAATACAAACATAATAACAATAATAACAAATGCAATAATAATATTAATAACAATATTACTATTAATAATAATCTAATGAAAAATTAATTAACATTATTCTATTTGTTGGTTTGAAAACTGGGGACAAAAATATAAAACTAAGATCTGTAGTATAGGCCAAGGGCAAGAAAACATCGGGAAACACTCTAGGTGTTTTCATAGACAAATCATAAGGAGAAAGTGAAATGTTTTAATATTAATGCTGAAATATGGAATAAACAGTAGCTTTTTATCATAAAGTAATGCAAATATACTCAACAACTTAAGCTGCCTCTAGTTGCCTTTGGAGTACCTGCCCTTCCAGGAATTTTGAAAGAAGAAATTATATTTAGAGCTTGTTTTTCAATATCCCTTAAAAATAATGAAATATGAGAAGAGACTTCATACTTAAATTTAAGTGCTACTCAGTGATTTTGACCTGGAGGAAACATCAGCTGATACGCTGGAGAATATTTTGATGTTTAAAAAAAGTCAGGGAGAGGATGTCCAAAGATTTAAAGCAGCACCAGAGTGATAAACTCTGTTTTAAGTTGTGGCATAAATATGGTTCTAGTAATAGCTGCAATTAGCAGGACAAGGTTAAAATTTAATTTTTTTTGTAGTTAGGTGTTGAAATTATATCCTGCAGTATTAGACACAAATGGCTTCTGTTCCATTAACTTTCATGGGGAGAGGTGAGGTCATCGGACCCAGCTCCAGGAATGTACTCAAGCATATGTTTAAGTGCAAGATAATTATGCATATCCTTAAAATTTGTCCTGCATCATTTTCTCAAGCTCATACAGCTACGGTGACTGGAAAACACCAGAGGTGCAAATCAAGAAATAAGGTGGGTTTTCTGGGTGGATTGTGGTCATAAGCATACAAAATATCTGCAGTTTAAAAGAGTTTATTTTTCCTTAATCGTTGTGTAACCTGATTCAACTTACTCTGTTTTGGGGATGCACTATGCAATAAAAAGAATCATCAGCCAAGTATTCCCTCATGATTTTTGCTTTATACTACACCCACGAAAATTATGCTATAATCAGAATTTACATAAACTGCTGGATAGAGAACGTTAGGAGAGTTGTCATTTAGTTGTAATTTGCAAATGGCCTGTGAGGCAGAATTGGAGAACTTAGCAAGATATGCGTATTTAAAAATGGGTGATGATAAAGAAGATATTAATATATCCGTTCATTGTTCATTTCATATTTATTCTGCTTCTGTCAGTCAGGATCATATACGGTAAAAAAAGCCACAGGTACTCTCCAACATGCAGTATCAGCATTTACATATAATTTTTATGTCTACTCTTTTGCCTGTATGATCTTTCCTAACATATTTTTAAAAAGTACTTTATACAATAGTGTAGTAAAAGTTGCCTGATTTATTTCCAAATTATTATAAATTAGTCATTCAGAAGCAGTACATTTCTTATCTGATACATATTCTGATGTAGTAGTTTGAAAGACAAATGTAATTTTACAAAACACTATTAGATTGCATGTTTGTTTTAAAGATTAAAGTGGGTGACAGATCGATTGCTCCTAAATTGTTCATTCAGTGTAACTACACACATTTTAAACCACATTTATTTCATCTTCTGTGTGCATAAATCCAATGAAACATAATTTTTTCTATTAAAAACCCCCCTGCGTTATTGGAAGACATGAATTATTGTCCATGCTCATGACATTAGATTAGATTACTTTGTTTTTATAACTTATATTAGAACAATCAGGTCTTAATTTTGTTATCAAGATCTAAAATGTGGATATACCTTATTTTAGGGGAGATGATATATGAAGATTACTTTTAGCGTAATTTTTTTTTTTTCCTAAAGAATTATTCCTAAAATAAGCCATAAAGCAAATTACTCCTATACCAAATAAAATATATTTAAGTTAAAGATTTGTGCACTTTGTGAGCATATAGTGAGAACAGAAGAAATGTAAAAAAAAAAAAAAAAAAAAAAAAAAAAAAAAAAAAAAAAAAAAAAAAAAAAAAAAAAAAAAAAAAAAAAAAAAAAAAAAAAAAAAAAAAAAAAAAAAAAAAAAAAAAAAAAAAAAAAAAAAAAAAAAAAAAAAAAAAAAAATTATAGATTTGTAGGAAAAAAATGAGCAACTTACTCTGCAGCCTGACTGGCCAATTATAGTGATTTGTTTCTAATAGGAGGATAATTTTGTTTTGGTAAAAAGGAAACCATTAAGTTTAGTGTTGTCATTTATCCCCAGTCAGATTTTGTAAAGGGTTTGAACCCAACACTTAATTTGTTATTTGCCTCTATATTCAGTTTTGCTCCAGCACAAGGTTTATGTGTGATGAATATAAACACAGCCTGATGAAATGTTCCTTGGAGCAGTTAAACCCTTTAGAGAAGGCAGATAAAAGTGGAAGCAAATTTTTAACAGACAAAAGGGAAGATGTAAATAAAGACCTACTTGAGCTCAGCCTCTGGAACAGGCACCGAATCCATTTGTAAGACATTTAGGTGATACCAATAAAACAAATAAGAGTCAACATGTGGTTTTTTTCAGAATGAATAATTTCAAATCCATCAAACTATTTTTTGCAGTGCAGTGACTGGTCTTGGGAATAAGAGAAAACCAGACTCTCTAAAACACTAAGGTCATGAACAATTATAGTCTCACACGATATTCTCATGAGTAAACACAAAATAGATTGTTTAGATGAAGTTTACCCCATGTGGGATGATTATTAATCACTGTCAATCTAAAAGGATGAATAAAATGCAGTTCAGGTGTGTCTTTCCCAGGAATGACAACTCACTGTTTTGTAGTATTGTCATGGATGAGAGATGAAAAGTATCCCTGGCAGGTAATACAGCTTTGGGAGGCAGAAAAAAAAAAAAAAAAAGTTCTTGCGATCTTGACCAACAATAAGAAATTAATACAGAACCATTTTATATGAACTTCACTGATAAAACCTGTAGGAAGTTTTGCTAATTTTAAAGTCAGTGTCTTACCTTTTTTTATCTCTTCGTTCAGAAAATATCCACAGAGATGAGGAACCTACTATTTTTCCTTTGTCCTTGCAAGTCCTCTGCAATCTTTGTTTTCAGACAGAAGATAAGGCTCATGGCATCTGGTAATGACCCTTCTGCTCTGATCAGATCTGTCAACTCATATTGGTCAATTATTCTGAAGTGTGCAATCCTGTGAGTTGATGTTTCTCAAAAACTATGAAGTAAGAAGAAGAAATATTACTACTTTAACCTGCATGTGGCATAAACTGACAATGCTGTATTGTTTTGTCCTTTTTCTAAATCCACTTTTTCAGTAGGAAATTCGGTACTTATCCATATATAACGGAAGAGGCCCCAAATGTGCAAGGATGACTGGATGAGTGTGTCTTGAATATTTTTTAAAAATTTTTTTGTGAACCAGTTGAGAATTGGGTGACCTTGACATCTATGGAGTCAGTGTGAGGTGGGAAATCCCACCCCCAGGGCTGCGTGTGAGCTGAGCAAAGGGGCAACTCAAACTTCAGTAAAAGCACCGCTGTATTTTTATTGCTGACAGAGTTTACAGCTCCAAAAGATTATGAAAAGCTTTTTGCATGTAATTTTGCCTTTGATTTACCAATGCATTTTCAACAAAGAGATCACAAAGCTCATTCTATTCTCTAATTCTTAGCCCAGAGCAGAACAGTCAATAGTGCTTCTTTCAGTGGGAACACATCACCTCAGGTTGTCATGGGGCAGAGGTTACCTTTGTCTTCCCAAGCATTTCCTGAATCCTTAATGCTGTTAGATATCATTCTACATCTCCTTCTACAAATCACACACTGTAGTGCTGCTTCACGAGTAGCTGATGGAAAGGCACAGAACCACCCTGCCCAAAGCACTGTGTCCCCTCTCCCTCTTCTCCCCTGTTTTGGGGCCATCCATGTCAGAATGGGTGAAATGAATAACACTGCATATAACAGTATAATGCTACTGTACAGTCTGTTTTAGCTTTTAAGTGCTCCTCTCTGTGTTGCTAATTTACCTCTCCCATGATGATTAGGGAAGGACAACAACATTTTGCAAATTTTCAGTTAAACACCTCAAAAGCCAACTCAGTGCAGCTGAACGGGAGGTTTCCATAACCTTAAATTATGCCAGCCTTAGAGCAGGAGGTTAAGCTGTTGACATAGCAATGTAATTAACAGTCCTTTTTACATGGGAATGTCATTTTTAACAAGTCCAGATGTTTTAAAGACCACAGGAAAAAGGTAATGTCTGATCTGGAAAGAAAACTCTCAAGACAGACAGATAGGTGAGGACATACTAAACAACTGTTTAAGAACCAAATGGAATTTTCAAGTTCTTTCAAATCTAGAAGAGCAGAATAGCTTTTATTACCTATTTCTGTTTTTGAGGGGAGCTGTGTGCCTAATTTGCTTTGAGAATCTAACAACTTTATTCTCAGGTCCTGAAGGAATGAGGACACTCTTGTTAAAACCTGCTTGGCTAATTTGACATGTATTTGCTAGAAGAAAACATATTACCTTACAAGTTTTCTACTCCTATATGATGTCAAAATACATTAGTAATACTTTTCTCTAGTGAACTGCGCTATTAATTTACACAACAGAATTTCAAAACTGAGAAGATTTACCAGGAACTGAAGTGACTGATGTTAGCTTTTTTCATAAGTTACAGAACAAGGAAAAAAGAAAAAAGCCATTTGCTGGCATGCAAGTAATCTAGTTTGGGGATTACAAAGATAAACCTCATCTACATCAGTGTAACAGAAACAATCTTGCTTTTGAATTGTTTTTTTACAGTCAACAAGGATTACATGAGCACATCTGTAAACTAATCTGCGAGTATTTCTAATCCCAGTGTCTCTGTTCTACCCAGGGGTGATCAAAATAAACTCTGGAATTCACTGACAGCAGAAGTGCAAGTTGTGGGGGCAGGATGTGACCCATATGCTCAGGTCCATGTTGCAGTCTGAATTAAAGCATGTAACTGCTATGTGGAAAGATACCTTTTGTTCATATCTAATACACAGAGCCTAAAGATTTGGCTTTTAATGACATTATTGAGTGTCTACCTCTTCACGTATCATTCATTCTGGCCACAACACTAGATTGTGCACCATTAGATATTCATGGAACAGCAGGATAAACTGGATGCTCTACATGACCTAGATTACAATACAAACATAAAATATATTTGCTATTTTTTGGTCTGGATTCTCCTCAGGCCCTGGCTGACAGCTCAGTGAAGGCAGGCTGGGCTGACTGGAACAGATTAGCACATGCCCCAAGCCCACTCTGCCAGTGAATCCACAAAACTGGGGCCTAACTTGACTTTCTGTAATTTATAGCACTGCAATGAAATGCAATCTCCCTCCCCTAAAATGGATCAGGCACAAGAATGCTCTTATTTAATTACTCAAGGGAAATATTGACACTTTTAATTCATTTTCATTTCCTTCCTTGTCAATATCTCTCCCTTCTTTACTATCCCTTTTGTGTGCATTTGCAAATCTTCCTTTCAGGAAAACCACTGCAGAGACTTTTATTCTTCCCCTAATATATATATGTTTAATTCCTTTTTCCTTACTGCAATTGAAGACAAATAGTCTGCTCCTTAAAAAATGGTCTTTATTATAACTGTCGAAAGCAACTACTCTGCAAAAGCCTCCCAGAGCTTGGATGGAATAGTAAAATTTGGAGAAGAGAGAGAAATGATCTCTTGATCAAATCCTTCTCTACAAGGTTATCTGCTAACTGTAAAAAAAATTAAATAAAGTTTTCTTATTTATTTATGCTAAATATTTGCCTCTATATAAGCCTTGAGATATGTGACTCTACACTAATTAAGCACCACAGATGGGGAATTTCTTTGTTCACTTTCTGCAGTCATGGTTACTTGAATGGAGAGTGCACTGAGAAAAACCCACCTTCTCTTTGCACTTATCCAGTGCCAAGGTATTCCTGGATGTACACACATAAAGGAGATCATACATCAGTGCTGCTCACCAGGGATCTGACCTTATCCATGGACCCAATTTCTTCTTAGTCAAGGGTTAGAAATGGACATGGCATCAGATCTGTAAAGAAAAGCATTTTAGTTGACATTGCTGTCTGGACACACTAATAAAAAATACCAAATTGAAAAGGAATGTCAGGTGATTCTTCAAGTTTTTTGTAGTAGCTGCCACAGTAGTTACAGCTTTCTTTCCTGCTTTATTTTCTTTACATGCTCAAATGAGAGTGTCATATATACATATCTATAATAAATGTTAGCATGAAACAAATAGTGATACACTGTCTCTGCTTCTCCCTCATTACTGGGATGTGATTTTTATTTGTTCTAAGAAAGATAAGTTCTGTATATCCAAAAGCTGTGTAATTTTAACTATCTGAGGTTGTTGAAACCCAATGCCAGGTTTATTGAAACACTGCAAATTTGCAGTACCCTGCTACAAATAGTCCTGCTTCCACTGAGTGTGAGCTGGCAATCCAAGGAGAATTAGAGTTTGTGCAGACAGCTGGTAAAGAGATGATAAAAGATGAATAGAAAGACCATTCACCTTTTACAGCAGGCATTGGTGAAGCAAAAGCCAGGTTAATAGGAAAGAATTATATTACCTTTCAGGAGTTACAAATATTTACATTTCATTTTTGAATACAATTCCAGCACCAGTGAATAACCACAAAGCAGGAGGCCTAATCCAAAGTGTAAGACAGCCACAGACACAATGGTATCTACATGCAACACAAAACAGCTTCAGCCTTGATTCTCCACCAACCACCATTTAGTTAAGATGATGAAAATTCATGTAGGTGAACTCTGTTATTATATTCCATCACAACAACGGGCTAAAATTCAATTTCTGTCATTTTCAGGCCATTATTATGGCGTCAAATAACTGCCTTTGGCTTTATTGGATAACAGAGGAAAAAATGGTGTATCTTACAATCATTTCTAGGAGAGAAGAGAGCTGTATTTATGTAAATGATGACAATGCTGATGAAAGATCCAATATGTGAAATGTGAACATGCAATTCCTTCATGCAATTTTTTTAGAGAGCATTTAAGCTGAAGGCTCTAAATTGCATATAAAGAGTAGATTTAAATGATATCCATTTAAGGGAACATTCAAACTGGACCTGTAAAAACACTTTTAGGATTGATGCAGCAACACCAAAGCATTTTGCTGAACATAACATAAAATCCTTTTTTGTCTTAATCTGGGTCTTATTGAATCATAGAATACCTTTCTTTTTAATATATGTCAGTTTTAAGACTTAAGCACTGTCATGAAATGATTTCACGTTTACCTGCAAAATATTCAAGTGACTTTTTAACTTCCCTGTATTATCTTTTTATTTCTCACGAGAAATATTTATACCAAAAGACAAATTGTTCTGGCTTTCATCAATCTCATGGACAGATAATTTATTCTTCAATGACATTCTACATAGTCAAATAAAGTTTTTTAAAAAAAATTTGTATTTGATAGAAAGTTTTAACAAAAAATAGAAATTTGATGTTATTGCATGTCTACATTGAGCTGTACTTGTAATTTTTTATACTATTTTGAATTTAAAAATGAGCTTCAGGAAAAATTCTAATAGGTTCAAACTTCTACAACTGAGAAACTGTGGAGGAGGATAGTAAATTTTGATTAATATCAGATGTATTCACATATTTTAAAGTTAATTTATTCTTGGGAATCCCAAGTCATCCATTTGAAGTTCTCATACCAACATCTTTGCAATTAATCATGTTTGCACAGTACTTACTTCAGGATCATATTCAGCACCTAATCAGCTTTAGTGCTTTTTTAACCTGCATTATTCTTGCAGGTCTTCCTGTTAACCTCAAGTTTTCAACAGAAAAGATTTCACTGCTTCTGACAGTGTGTCCTAAGGTATCAGTTACAGAATTTAGGTGGACTTTTCCTAAAGTCCAAAGGTTCTGAATGCTTTAAAGTGACTTTGCCAATAGAAAGTCCCTAATTTGAGAAGTATGGCATTGAAACTCATACAGGATACATGGAACAATTTCCAGGAAGGGAATTAATCTGAAGTAAATCTCTCAAATCAAGAATTAGCTGTAATAGGAGTTGACAAGATTGCAACAATATTGGTATTACTAAAGAAATAGGTTTTGTAAGATGTGTTAAATGTCCATGGAACTATTTTCCTCATAAATGTGTTATACCCTAAACTCACAAACCAATCGCCCAGACCATCTCAGAGATTAACTGTGGTGTCATTAATTCATAAGGACTTCAAAAGCAACGCCTATCAGGACAAATCACCTTTTTTTCACCTTTGTCGTGCTGCATATTTTACTTTTCCTCCTCTAAATATCTAATCCACAGGCCCATTTAAATAATAAGTACTTTTAGAGTACCATAAAGAAGATATAACTGCAAATAATACTGATTTCTTATACTTAGTTTCTTTTAATCAATTCATACTGATGTATATTAGGAGCAAAATTCCTCTCAGATTATTTGCCTCTTTACCAAAACTAAAATGCCTCTTTTTCCAAAAGGATTGTGATTCATTTCTGACCTTTTAGATCTCATTTAATTATTATAATGCAGAAAAGGTCTACTGAGTCACACTCTAGTGATTAAAAGGGTATTTTTGGATTTTTCTTTATCATGTTAATAACTATACACGTGTACATTATTTTAATTAGAAAAGTAATAATTGTACATAAACTCTTTTAAATGTCCTGTCCTTATATCCCCCTGAGATTATTTTACAGGAATTATAGAGAAAATGAGAGAGAATTAGTAGGAGTGTGTATGTAGGTCAAAACTAGCACTTTTATACCATAAAGAAAAACCAAAATCAAGACTCCTTAGGTGTCCTGAGACTTCAGTCTCAGTTTGGAGTATGTGTAGCTGAATGGATGAATTCAAAATCCACGATCCCTGTTTTAATTCTGATCCAAAACCAAAATAGAATCATAGAATCGTTAAGGCTGCAAAAGATACCTCTAATACCATCAAGTCCAACCTTTAACTGAATATCCCCACATCCACTATCACAAAGGGCCACATCTGACTGAGTTTTAACACTTCCAAGGATGGTGACTCCACACTGCCCTGGGCAGCCTTTCCAATGCTTTCAGTGAAGAAAATGTCCATAATATCCAACCTGACCCTCCCCTAGCACAGTTTGAGGCCGTTTCCCCTTGTCCTGTCTCTTGTTCCCTGAGAGCAGAGCCTGACCCAAACCTTGCCCCAACCTCCTTCCAGGCAATCACAGAGAGCAATAAGGACTCCCCAAGACTTCTTTTCTCCAGACTTAAACACACATGAGATCAACACCCCAAGGAACTTGATTAATTCAAGTTCCTTTTTAACTCTCCTCTCAAAATTAAATTCTTGGGAGTCCCTGCTTTGCTCAGTGCCCAGGCTGGTGCTCACACAGGGCACATTTGGCAGTCCTGTGCATTCTCAGGCACAGGTATCACAGCTTGCTAATACCATGATATGTGTATCAGAGTAGAGATACTCAGAAAACCTGCCTTGTCAAGTTTCAAGTCAGTGAAGCTGAGATTTGGAGGATGTTAATCCCACTGACAATCGGGTGAACACATTTTAGAGAGGTCTGTTTAACACAGCCCACCGAGACAGGAGTGACTGTACAGAGCTCTGCTTTAATCAACTTAGTGACAGTAAGACACATATCTGTTCAAGAACAAGGGTCAGAACCAAACACTTCAAAGCACCTCCTCTTTTTCTTTTACCCCTTCTCTCTCTAAAAACTAATCCAACTTAAAATGCACCTTGCAAACACAGACCTGATTTGTGACCTATCCAGATTAAAGGAGGGTTGTCTTCTCTCAAAATGTCTCGCACACCAATAGAAGAGGTACTACCTGTATAACTATCTGCATGAAAAAATACCCAGCCAGCAAGAAAAGAGATTCCAACAGAAATGTAAATTGTGAATATACAGAACATAATCAAAACACTGACCTCGGATTTATTTCAATCGACTTGTTGATGATAATGTAATTTGATAACCAAAATTAGTTCTGTGCTAAGATATCCCAGTGAAAAAAACAATCTTAGAGAGACATCAGAGCAATGTCTCTAGATTCCCTTGCAGTTTAATATAACTATTTGAAGCAAATCTAATAAATTTTTAAAAAATATGGTATCTCTTTGAAATGTAACAAATTAAACATGCCATTATAAAATCAAAGACTCCAAAGTCCGTGGCAGGTTCAATTTTTGATCAGTATTCAAGACATAACAAATCTACTGAGATTACAGCTGCCCCTATTTCTGCTTCCCTCATTCCTATCTGTATATTATAATGAGATTTATAGGGTTTTAATATTACTACACAGGAGTTAGTACAAAGCAAATTTTTCTGCCTGTGCAAATGATGATTGTATTGCATTGTTACATCAAGTGATGTCCTGAAATGCTGCTAGAATAATTTAACTTAAAACTGCCAGATAAATTCTACTTCTATATAATTTTTGCTCATCACTCCAGTATTTTCTCATCTTTTTTAAGGAGAAGAGACTTTCTTTTCTGATATGTAACATGTAATGTCAAAACATTGCAACTGAGGTCCGGGAGCTGTTCTTCATCCAGAGAATAACAAGGGGTTTGACTGAATGTACATATGTTTACTTACTTTGTTTAGGAGTTGGCTGTTCAGTCAGTAAGCACAGAAAAACAATAACACCTTTATGTGTATGAAAGGTGGCAAAAGACAAAGCAGGAGTTGCTTTTTGTGATGCCCCAGCAATGGGTGCTCTCTAGGTGGGTTGCTTTAGGATGCCAAAACCATAGCCCAGAGAAACAAAGAGGAAGACAGGAAGGTCCTCTCTCTGGTGCTGAAGACTCTGTTTACAGCCATAAATTTTGTATGAGAGTTTATCAAATACCTTTACAGAAAGTGGTACCAAAGCTCCACAGTGAGCTGAAGAGGTCAGAAGAATAAGGAGCAACACCGTGCAAAAACACCCTGAATCATCCTGTCATGTTTTCGGAAGCACAGTTGTCCTTACCCAGGGTCTAATTTATCACTCATATTCACCTTTAAAACTGAATGTAAGTTAAGATAAAGAGTAAGACAAAACAGGACAAGAGGGGAGCCAAACAAATGGTTTAGTGTCACACACACAACTGCAAATACACGAATGTGAGAATTCCAGCTCTTCTGAAAAAAACATAGTCCTGTATCTCATGAAGGACTTGTAAAATTGAAGGGAAAACAACAGAAGGCCTTGAGAAAACTGCTTTAGAGATCCAAGTCCCTGAGAGAAACTTGATTCAATCAGGAATCTTGACTAAAAAGCCCAGATCTGCCATGCCTGCCCATGTCAATTAGAACAGCTCAGTGCCCTTCACCCCAAGATGGCCCAACCTGTGGGTGCTTTAAAGCTCCAGACTGTGCTTTAATCACGTCTGCCCCAGAACCAAAATCCCCAGGAACCAGAGCCCCCTGTCTGAGTTAAGAGAATGGTTCTATTAAATCCCTATCACTTCTCATACACCTTCATCTCCTTGATTATGGAGAGCTGTTAGCTGCTTAAACATTCCTAAGAGTGCATGTGGAGTAAGTTGACTGAAGCTATGTGTGTCACTAATTAAATTCATTGCGACTCGAGTGGGCCTTAAGGGCAAAAATCTGTTCCTTTTAAGAGGAACACATATAAATACTCCGGGAACATTTAAATATAATTATTATAGCCTTCAGGATTCTGGCCTAAATGTATCAGAGTGACTGCATTCCTGATAGCAAAGTTTATTAGCATTGTTTATTTTTATTTTCTTACAGTTATTACATGAATGCCTGGAAGTGGCAGTAGCACTGAAGAGCTGCTAATACATCCTATAGAAACACTAAGATTACTTTTGTTCATCTAATTTCTTTCAAGTCAGTTTTTAATGACTGAAAAAATTATAATTTAGGGAATTTTAGTTCTCTAGCCACAGAAGAGGTAAGGCTATGGAATGCATTTTTGTCAGCAGTTAGGAACCAGCCCAAAGCCTTGTGTGTTATGTTGTGTGCAAAGGTCTGTAACACTTCACAACATGTAAAAAATGAAATAGAAAAGAACTTGTACCTCTTGATTTTTCCATCATGATGCTTCTGGGAAACTGTTCTTCACTCTCTCTCGTTACAGCATCAGCATAATCCCAGACCTAAGTGTGGAATGTAAAGAGAGCATGGGAAATCTCCATAACATGCAATCATCTTCCAACTCGCCAAGAAGGTCATCAGCACATATCCTGGTACTGGACAGAGTGTGTAAAACAGCCCTAATGTGACAGTAATGAGGAGTTACACTGAGGGCAGAAACTTGACCTGCTGGGTGGGCTGTTTCCAGCAGTAAACAATATTTTGCCACGTTGTTGTCAGGCACTTTCGATAACATACTGATGGTACTGCTGCAACTAAGAGGTATTAAAAACAGTCACCACGCATTTTATGGCCCTACATATAAATGTATACTTTAATGGGCTATTACTTTGCTTATATAACTATTTAACGACCCTGGGATAGGGATCTACGTATGACTAGGTTGTTTTAATAAGACTTCATGCTACTGGCAAATCAAAGGCTATTGAAGGAAATCAGGAGCTGTAGGTGAAGTTTCCAAAGGATCCAGTACAAAATGAAGAGAGCAGAGGCTTGAGGATACAAGCACAGTGATATCAGAAACTCCAACTGAATAAACCCAGACCACAGATGATCAATCTCTGATTACTAAAGGAATGAACCCTTAAAAGAGGGGTAGAACCAGCTATAGAGTGAAAGTGGAATGTGAAATACATTCTGCAGCTGCTGGTGTCTGAGAGCAGAGGCAGAACCATCTTTTGACTGTATGCAAGACTCCATTGAACAACTATTAATGTTCCTTACTTCAGAATAGAGTAAAAAAGACTTGGGTAAGATAGCCTGTAATACTACAAAGTAAGTATTTATCACCACAAAAAAGAAAATCTAAGTGTCTGCCTGTGACAACTTAGGACTACACCATTGGATCTGGGAATTTACACGCAAAAATACATCTGTTTTCTTCTCAAGTTTCCATAACACATTACAAAAGTGTAAGACCATCAGAGGAAAAGAATCATTATTCTGCTGACCTTCTGAAAATAGTTCACAGAATTATGGTCAAAGCTCATTAGAATTACGTATCAGCAAAAGCACCTAAACTTTTCTGGTTTTTACTGCCTTTATTTAAGCAGTTTCAGGGTATTCACCTAGAGAAAAAGGCACAAAAGTCCCCCATTCTGAAATTACTTGATGAGTTCCATTTTAAATTAATGAAATCATTAAGAATCAATAAGGAAGTAGCAGATAATCAGACAAGAGCTGGCTGTATATTGGATTGGGCCTTGTGCAGACATCCCATGTGAGTGGAGAACATTACTGGGAGCAGGCAGTGCTATTTGGGATACTAATGACTAGGATTCAAGAGGAGCTTCACACACCTGCATGGTCTGCCAAAAGGATGGAACTGAACTGCGTGAACTAAGAAGGGAAAGGGATGGCTGTTAATATCTACGTGCATAAGATATAAGTTGAATTTTCAGCTCGTTTCTTTTTCCTTTGTGGGGGTGTGCATTCAGTCCTGTTTCCTCCAGCAGAAGGAAGATGTTCTCTTGCATCCCAGGCTCTCCCAGCCTCACCTAAACCTCAGCTGGGACCTGCCCTGGGTAATGCAGGTGCCCCACTCCTGCTGTATTCAGGTCTGACAGATTATCAGGAGGGCACCTCCCACCTTTCTGCTGATCTGTGCTAATATGTTTTGTTTTCCCTACAAGCCTTTCAAAAATACTCTTTATTTTACGTTTGTGGGATAAAATAGATATCTGATGTGAAATTTTCTGTAATGAACATTTTCTCCTGTTGGACATGGGTCTGTTTGCAGGAGATTTGAAATCCACAGCAGATCATTACTACAGGCTCCCTTCTCTCTCGGGCAGCATTTATTTAATCTCTATGTTCTTTAAATGCAAAGCATGTTATATTTAATGTTCAAACTGCAGCATTAGTAAACTGAGCCCTCATTTATGTGTGCATGTGGGTGAATTGGGTGTCTCACAAAGGATTCAAACAGATGCTTTAGCTTTAATGATATTTCTAATCATCTCACTTATGCCCCAAGGATATTTTCTTATGCTTTATTCTCCTGTCATGATTTCTACTCATTACAGTAAAGTGTTATTTTAAATCTACTTTTTATATTTGAACTTGCTTCAGCATCAGCTCCCTAACAACTGTTGTTTGTTTGTTTGTTTTTAAATATACTTTTGTTGTATTGTCTAGTTATAGGCACTGTCTTCAAAGGCACAGACAGAAAAACAATCACACAATGCAGTGGTGACTTGTGATCTTTAGTGGTGACATCAGTGGTGATTATTGTACACTTTCCTAACAGTGAAAGTCAGGAATAAAGTCAGCTGAAGTCCAAGGCCAGGCTGGACAGGGCTTGGAGCAACCTGGGCTAGTGGAAGGTGCCCCCGCCCATGGCAGGGGGTGGACAGATGAGCTTTAAGGTCCCTTCCAACCCAAACCATTCTGTGACTCTGTTTCAATAAATTTTTTATCTCCAAACTACCTTTTTACTATTTTTTTGTCTTCTGGAAACTCAAATCTAATAATCCTGTCTATTAATCAGGCACATGCCTAGAAGTCACGTGTCACTTGTGGGAAGGTCAATGAGACCTTTCTTGGTCTTTTTTTGTTAGAAAGGAGAGAAAAAAAGAGGAAAAATACTCAAATTCATGGTGAAAAGTTTGATCCTAAAAAACCACCTGAGAATGACAGAGTTCCTTCCCTGTGAAAGCTCATCTTACATTCATGGAAGCAATGACTTAGTGACTATTAGTGAGAAAAAAAGGTGAGGGAAAAATAGGGGAGGGAGGAATCTGTAAATGGGAAAGGGAACCACAAGCAAGGTAAATAATATGAATACCGACTCTTGGAAAAGTCAGATATTTATCTGTTAGGAAAAAGGAAACATAAAGCAATGGCAAAGTTTAGGTTTTTTCCACAGCAACAAAAAGAGAGAAAACTAAGAGGATTTTTCAGATCCCAGAGTTGCCTGCAATGTCTGCCACAGCAATTTCACTGCTAAAGTTGCTGAAAATTACACTGCAAATTGCAGGCCTTAAATTGGCCACACTCACATATAAGTCAAACTGTAATTAAAATCTTGGTCCATTACTTTGTGAGGACATTGATTCAGAGCAAGGAAAAAGCCAAGTTTTCTGATTAAAAACTTACTCTAAATTTCATTGAAAAAATGATAAAAAAAACACCAACCTCTAGCAGAAATGACTGACAAACTAAATTTGGGAAGCAAAAATTGTCAGTCCTATTATCTAGAATAATTAATTACCAGTAGGTATTGATTATCCAGAACTCATCACAGAAAGACCCCGAAAAAATGAAATACTCCAACTAATTTGCAATCTGAAATTAATCACCCATAGCCATATGTCTTTGCTTTCAACGAATATCTGACAGATTAAGTTTGTTAAAATTAAGGAATAAGGAACGTGTTTTCTAAATCATATTTGTAGTAATGGTATTTGAAAGGCACACATCTGTATTCAATCAATGAACACAGTAATGGTATGGGACAAAATTAGAACCAATTAATTAATTTGAAATAGAAAAATACTGGCTTGGAAGAGTCATTGAAAATTATTCTCAGTATATGGACACTTTAAAAATAGTGTTATAAGCAAAACAAAAACTGTTTATAAATATCCCATCAAAGTAAAGAGAGTACATTGAAAATAGTTGTTTAGTTATGGGTTTTTCAATCACACAATAATCTAAACAGGTGTAAAAGTTTTACCTTGCAACAAGTGCTTTTGCACAAGCAGATGTTTTTGTTCTTTTAGCTTAGAAGCTGATTAAAAAAAAAAAAAAAAAAGGAGTTAAAAAGAGGAAATTGGATTTTCCTCTATTTTCTCGAAGCCTTTTCCAGCTCTTTACTGTTACAAAGCTTTTGGCTGCTCTAATCAAGAGGAATTCTCATTTTTCTTATGTCTTTTCTTAAATCTTACTAATGCTTTTTTACAAGGGATGTTGAAAGCCTTAAAAGCCAGTATTTATCATTTCTATATTTCCTTCTTTTACAGTAACAATTTGCCAAGATGAATTCTACGCACATGCAGATTTATGTTAAATAAAACCAAACATTTTAGTTGGCAACAAACTATGTCTCAACCAAATACACTTAATTTGTATCTACAGAGACTTTAATTTCATTCAGTAAAGATTAGACTCCAACCTGTCTAAATGTTGATCTTGGATCTAACACAAATACCTTACCTCCAAAAACCTGGCAAATCCAGAATTCTGATTCTCCTGTTTTTGGGACAGGGGACAAACTGAAGAGTCTTCCAGCCATATTGACCTCTGGAAAAGAAAAGGACTCACATTAGGAATTCTGCATCCTTGGGCCCAAAAATGCCCCCATGTGATGTGATGAGATTCACATATCAGTCCTGTTGCCCCTAAATATAAACTCTCATGCTTTGAAAGCCTCCTGCAGACATTTTATAGATTTCCAGTTGCAAACTGGCCATAAAATCTTAATTTATGAAGTTGATTTATTTAAGAACATAACTGATCCTGGAATGACTCCTGCACTCATATTTATTTTACTATGTGGGCATTTAATATAATATTGAATCAAATATTTTTCTCATATTGAAGATTTCTGCATCAGGAATCTAGTGATTTAATAATTACAGTACTTAAATAAAGGATAACATTTTATTTTCTATTTAACCATTTCTGAAGACTTGCAGAGAGTGTTCATGTTTATTATGTTATGATTTATACTAATCTGCATTTTTCCCCCTCACAGCTGAACATGAATGGATGAACATCTTGATTTCAGATCTTGTTTGAAAATTACTCCAAGCATCCTAAAAATTACTTAGCCAAATTAATCATTCTATAAAATGGATAATTTGTCATTATTCAGGAAAACTCCAAAGAGCAATATTCTATAATTTCTACGGCAAAAGTCTCTGGTTGTCTTAAATTACAGACAACTATTCTCAGTAAGAGAGTGAATTTCCAACTTGCACAACATACTAAGCCTTTTAGTGTTCTTTAGGAGGAAATAATTACCCACACATGTCACATTAAATTGTATGTAAATTTTAGGGGAGCGTGGTCTACACCTTGTAAGGACAAATAAGAATATCATAAATACATTGTACAAAAACTTTCTGCTGCAAAAGGATTTATGATTAAGGCTCTATATTTCTAATATCTCAAATTTCTAAGTAGCTAATTGTGTAATTCTAAAGAATAGAATTTGCCATCTGCTAGAAACAGAAGCCAAATAAAAAAAGCTAAAAAAAAAAAAAAAAAAGTATTCTCTAACAATTCTGTGCCATGAAAATTTTGACAGGAATATCTTTTATCTTCCTTTATACTCACTTTTCCCAGTGTGGAAGCCCATTATGTACATGAAGAAGCATCATAGCATTTGTTAAAGTAACATTAAAATTCATATTATTAATTCCATTCTAAAAGGGCAAGAGTATCCCCATGGAGCCCTATGTATATTTTGGGATGGGGAGAGGAATCTACACCCTCTGCAGTCACTTATATAGTAACCACTGTTACAATCTACACCTGCTGTCTGCAGAGGACAAATAGGATGTCTTCAGTAAGCATTTAACCACCCAATTAATATAATTGTTAGATAATGAAGATGAAATTATTGGCAACAATTGTCTTATTATACTTTACTGAGGCAGAAAACAAAGCCCAACATTTATGTTTCTACTGAAGGAATTATATAGGATTTTCCAAAGGGGAAAAAACCCCAAACTTGTAGAAAAGCGGCTCTTTGTTTGGTTGTTTTCTTGTTTTTGTTTTTTTTTTTTTTTTTTCCAATATAAAGTAACATTTCTTCCTCTACTTACTTGGCAGTAATGTTTTGAATATCATTGTTTTTTCCAAAGCTTACAGAAATCTCTCACAACTGCTTTCTCTTATGCTCCTATTAAATTCTTACAAAGTCAAAGTCTAGTGGAAAATATTTAAAATGTTTAAAATAAATATAAATGATTTTCAAGTTTCTGTGTCCATGGCAAGGGTTTGGAGTCAGATGGTCTTTAAATTCTCTTCCAACCCAATCAATTCTATGACTTTTTGTAAAGAAAACACTGTGCAAAGCAGTAAACCATGAGTTTTCTCTTCAGTGTGACTTTTGAAGACACTAAGTATGGGAAAAAAGCACCAAATGAAAAATATTTGTAACACAGAAAGTAAAAACAAAGGTTTAGATACAGAAAGACTTAACATCTTTAATCACTCATTTTTATTTTGTGAGATAAACCAGACATAATTTGGACTGGCTCAGTGAGCTGTAAAAAATTGACAATAGATGTATGTGAGAAGACTGAAAAAGCAATTATCTGAAACTAATTCGAGTTTATCAGGCAGAAATTAGACTTCTATGGGTAAAGTTACAGTTTTGTATTAAAGTTGATGTATTAAAATATATAAAATTTCAAGGGTAATATAGTTAAAATTTCCTTGGCAAATAACTGATTTTCTGTCTATATGACTCCTGCGTTCTCAACAGTTTTTATTCAAGTAGGAAACAATCTAAAATAACACATAATAAAAACTACTGCAATAGAGAAAAATCCATAAAAAGGAGGTGGGAAAGCTCTATTGGGCTTTCAAGAGGTTTTGTGTCTGACTTCCCCAACATTACAAATGCCAAACTGGGATTGTCAGTCTTTGTTGAGGTTGGACAGAGATTGCATCAGAAATGCAGCTCTTGTAAGAATGATTCTGGAAAGGTACATTAGCAGGAAGGCAGGATGTCTTTCATTGACCCTAGAGAAGATATTTTAAGCAGTTTGGAGTGTTTTCTATACTTTAAAAAGTGAACAGATGCTACACTAGGGCAAAAAATCTAATTATGCTATGCAATTGTATCAGAGTTCCTCTTACTGTTAAGAGCAGTAAGAAAGTTGTATTTTATAGCTTAAATTTCTAAGAGCTCTCCTGTTAATCTAGAAGGTACCAATCCTGCAATATCCCATGCAGTATTTACCATTTAGTGGCCAAACTTGTTTATGTAATTAAAGTTTTCCAGTAATGCAAGTGACTGTTTACAGTACATTCACATCCAATATGAAATAATATCTATCAGGTTGCAAAATGGGGGACCTGGAAGTTAGGAAATAGTAGAAATCAGGTTAAACTTTGAGCCTAAGAATCAGCTATTGGATAAGTGCTTCATTAATCACTGTTTATAGCATTAAATGCAGTGTGTGTAGTATAAAGCATTCAAATAAACTCTGGGTTGAACTGATTTGAACTGGTTGAACAGTGAACCTTAATTCCAGCATTTTCTCCCTTCTCAGTCATCAGCTTTGCGGTCTTTTTTTTGTATTTTACCTGTGAATTATATGCATAATGACTTCTAAAATTATAATATTTTCCCTACAATTCTGAATGCTTCACGAAGACTTTTTATTTCAGAAGGTAGAGATCGGGATTTTTCTATAGGATTACTATGACATCTTTTGCCTTGAAAATCTGAGTTTAATTTATTTGATTAGATGTAAAAGAAAATTTTAAAAGGAGCCAAGAAATCAAAGATAAGGAATATTTTACCTACATAAGGTAAAATTTAGATTCCTGGCTGGAATTATTTCATTTCAAAGACTCATATCAATGAGCATTGGAGAAGCCATTATTAGAAGTCTCTCTAGTAAAGGACAATTGTTCTCTGGCCCATAATTGCATATATGCTAAGAAATAATCTCTTCCCTGAATCCAAAGAACTTGTACTCAATGAAAAATGTTGGTACAACGTGCAGTGAGAGTGCACTTTGCAAACTTCTTGAATCTAAAAATAATAATGAGTTCTGATGACTGAAACAACTGAAAAGAAATCAAATTAATTCCTTGTATTTCATAGCCAACATATTCCAGGAAAAAATTGTGCAGAATTACTTCATTCAATGATTCACTTCAAGTGGATAATTCTATTTACTGAACAGATACAATGCCCTGAAAAGTTTGTGAAGGTTGTTTTATAAGCCAAATTTGTTGCCAAAGAAATTTTATTTTTCAACATCTGTCCTTTACAACTTCCAGATTTTCTATTAACTGAATGATCTAAATTCTTTGTCACATCTACTTCTTAAAAATTTTAATGATAATATTCTATTGGCATAATATAGTATAGGGTAATGTTTGTCACACCTTCCCTAGATCAGAGTGTTTGTTTGAAATGACAGCATATGCATCATGAGGATGTATTTACACAACTTATAGTTAATTGGCTGGGGAGGAGGAAGAGGAAACATTATTATAAAAATGAATATTTGTGCATGTAAATGTTTTTAATAATCCAGATGTTTTGATAGCACCAAAATGGTGTCAAGTGATTCTTAGCGTTTGGGGTTTTTTTTCCTGTCTAGGACATTACTGTAAATGAGAATAGAGGTTATCTTCATTCACTGAAACTCTGAGCACATTGCTGCCAACAGGCTAAACAAGGGGCTCTTTTTTTTTTTTCTGTCCTTATCATTCCCAGATTTGTCCCTAAGGGGAAGTTTCCATTTTTTTTTTTTTAGCTGAGCCTAATTCTTTTTTTTTTTTTTTTAATTAAAATGATAATATTCAAGCCACATTCCTTTGAGAAGAGCTTAGCCTTTACATTACCATTATGTGCTATGTTACATGTCATTACATGCTAATGATTGTGCTGTTACTCAATAACTATGCTAATTTCAAACACAAGAGGTGAGATTATCTCCCTCCCAACACTTCCTTCCATAGCATTCCACCCTGGAGCACAGAGCATGTCTTTACCTTTAAATAAATATCACCACCAGGCCCCTCCATCTCAGGCAATGTTCATGAGGTTGATCCTTGTCATCCTTGAGTCAAAAGCAACACAATCAGGAGCTCACTGTGAAATCATTACGTTCCTGGGTTAGCCTCAATTTACACTGAGCAGAGCTCTACAGCTGAAAATTCCACACTTGGCTACACCTCAGCAATTACTTTTACAGGTCAGAGATTATCCCATTTTTTTTATTCTTCAGATTACCACGAGCAAATAAATAAATAATTTCAGTACCTGACTGAGTGATGAAAGTACATGCATGTAAAATAAAATAACTACAAAGAGCTTCCTTAGTTTATGTTATTTGTTAATGAATTTCTGTATCTATGCATTTATTACTGTATTTTGTGATGAGAGTGGATCCCATCAATCCATACAAGTATCTCCGAGAGGAGTCAGATGGTGGTGCCAGACTCTTTTCGGTGTTGCCCAGCGACAGGATGAGGATCAATGGCCATGAACTAAAACACAATAAGTTCCACCTCAACATGAGGAAGAACTTCTTTCCATGAGGGTGGCAGAGTCCTGGAACAGCTGCCCAGGGAGGGTGTGGAGTCTCCCTCTCTGGGGACATTCCAAACCCACCTGGACATGTTCCTGTGTCACCTGCTCTGGGTGACCCTGCCTTGGTAGGGGCTTGGACTGAAGGATCTCCCTTCCAACCCCAAGATTCTGTGATTCCATATCACAGAAAACAGTTATTGCCTTATTTTGAATTTTTGCATGTTTAATGAGGCTTGCTCTAATCTGACAAATGCTATGTAGATACTGCAGTGATAGATACATTAGATATACCAAAATAGATATATTAGACAGGCAGAATTATCCCTGTATGTGCTAAGGTTGATTGATTACTTGATGAGTATTATATTCCCTTTACTGTTCTCTAAACCCCAGCTTTATTAACTCCAACCAATTTTCTCCAGCTCCTCAATTTGTAGAACTAATTGTGCCTCTTTGCAGCTTCCTCCATTTAGCTGATGAAGACTTAAGAGACAGAAGACTTCTACACGTAGAAGTGAATTATATACATAAAAAGCAGATTTTTATAAACTGAAACTTGTTTAGATGTATTTCTATGTTAACTGAAATGTTTACATAGAGCCTGCATATGAATAGTTATTAAATTTAATTCTAGATTTTATTTTTTCTTGCAGAAAAATCTGAATTTTGGTTGAGTACGAGCTCATGTTATTCTATAAAACCTTTACAACTTTTCTTTATTAAGTAAAAAATGGTAAAGAGATATTTATGTTGTTTTCATTGTTTCTGAATTAAATTTATAGCACTAAAGTCTGTACTTTTGATTTATAGGGGAGAGTGTCTTTTCTTCTACTCAGAGCATCGATTTTCTATACCAATTTAAAGGAGGCACTGCATCTATAGAACATGTAATGAATAACATCTCCATAGGCAGAGACACACTCTAAACAAACATTTGCAAGAATTGATCTCACCTTTGTTTTGCCCTCTGTCCTGGGAAATGTGTTGTGTAGATTGCTGTTTGTATTAATTGAATTTTCATAGTAATACATTTGTTCTACACCCAGATAACAAAACCATATATTAAAATAAATTTGATAATACATTTAGAGCCTTGCATAAAGTCATTAAATTACTACTGACCACTTAACACTTCAATCAAAAGTTCTGTTTAGCAACATCAGTTGCATTACACAGTTTGGAAAAGGAGCTGGTCCTTTAGAAACCCATCATATCATTATTACAGGGGCATAAAATTGCCTGCTAAGAGTTCTTGTATAATTGTTTTCACAACTAAAAACATATTTGCTGTGGGAACGTAAAGACAACTTATTTATTGTGTATTTCAGTCACAGCAAGTCAGAATCAAGTTAGGTTGACTGTAAATTCAGCATCTACTATTTATTTAAGGTTTAAATTGACAAAATAATAATTTTTTTCTTTCTTTGTTGGGGGGTTCTTCAGCAGAAAATACACAGTCACAATTTCATTTTATTTTGTCATCCTAAGTGAGCTTCCACAAAAAGTGCTTTACTGTTAAACAACTCTCTCAAACAGCAATGGCAATATAATTAGGTCTCTGTAGACTTATTCTGAAACCATTTAGTGCAAAGGCGTAATCTCCTGTCATGACATAATAATGTGGTCCCCATGGACCAGCTCAGAGCTTGCTTTGACACTCTAATGGCAATATAATAACTTCATGTGAGACTCAGCAGAGATTGCCACTTGAAGCAACTCCTGCCCTGCAATCGCTGCCCTATAATACAATATTCTCATTATAAGACTTAGAAGGGCCATCCTGTAAAAGCAGAGCACAGCAAACCATGGTGCCAAGGGTGTTATCAGGTAAAAAAATGAACTATGAGACACTGGGGGTCATCAGCATTGCTGCTCACAAAGCTCTCTGTTTCTAAATAGAGGAAGCTTGTAAAATTCCCTATAGTCCATAAAACAATAATAGTAGGACAACCCCTCCCAAATGCTTTCTCCAAGACCATCAACTCATAAAATGTTACATCTAAGTTTTACATTTAAGGAGGAGATAGGATATAGGATCATAGAATCACAGACTGGTTTGGGTTGGAAGGGACCTTGAAGACCATCTGGTTCCAGCCCTTTGCCATGGGCAGGAACATCTCCCACTATCCCAGGTTTCTCCAAGGCCCGTTCAACCTGGCCTTGGACACTTCCAAGGAGGGGGCAGCCACAACTCATGAATACAAAGAATATAATTTCATTTTTTACATCTTGTACCTCACTCAGATTCCTGTATTTTCAACATTATTAAAACAGATTTATGAAAAAATATTAAAACCTTCAGTTGTCATTAAAACACTTCTTATTCCATCTGTGCTGGAAGCAGACTTTGTTTTATTATGCCATGTTTACTTTTTCAAGACTTCAGAAAGCATTTAGTCTCAGTGTTTTAATTGCTTAGCACAGATGTAAGATGCAGAGTGGCTTCAAGTCAGCAAAATGGAATGTTGAAGTACCTTGTTGAAAATGGAAACAAATTAATTTTACAACAGTAAACCGAAAAATAAAATCTCTGCAACATAAACACTTTGCTGAAGGAGAATTTTACCATTCAAGATATCTAGCAGCTCCTTTTGATTTACCTTGAACACACTTTTATTACTTTAATTGGAAAACAGTTAAAAACATGTCTTACAATGCAAATATTCATCCTTCTTCAAATGGCCTCAGGAAAGAAGGAAGACATTTTGGAATGAAATCCATTCCAGGCTATTTCCTGTGATACAATAACAAAACACAAAAAGGGTCCTGTGAAGATTAGTGTGTCATTACCATGAGGGGCAAGGGAGTACACAGGTTGTAGAATTATTTTCACACAAGACATGTGAAACCCATAAATGTTCATTGAATCTGTGTCTATTCTGTGATTACTTGAAATGACAGTAAAAAGAACTGAAGAGGAAGATTTCCATAGTGGGGACACATGTCCTGACCCTTATCAGGATAAATTTTAAAAAGGGTAATTAATTCAAGGAGACAAATAAAATCGAGCTGCTTCCATAAGTGGTGATGGAATCACAGTCAGACAGACACTAAGAAGCAGTCCCCTAGCTAAATATGGATCATAAAGGAATTGTCACTCACCTTTCACAATGCATGTTAAATAAATTGATGCAGAACTAGAAATACAAATAAGATTTTTTCATCCAATACCTCATAAACTATATTTAAAACATATGGGATAAAATAAAGACACAAATAAAGCTGTATATTAATCACTGAATAGAATATTAAGTACAGAAACACTGCCATTTTTTGGCACAAGTATTATTGTCATGTAACCTGCAGTAAATGTAGAGGATCTTAGAGATATCTCATAAGGCAGCCCACGAACGTTGTCACCATAAGACCTCAAGCATATTCACATTTTTGGCTTGCTCTTTGTTTTTTAGTTAATGTAAGGAATTACATTACGTATATGTGTCACATGACTCCACCATCCTCTTTGACATATTTCTCTTTCCAAATGCTCTCACATGCCCTACAAACAAAAATCTTGTCCTTTCACGTCATCAAAGACTTGTTCTTTCCTTTTCCCCATTAAGGTGTCCAGGCTGTCAGCATACTGAGCACTGAGCTGTCCTCTGCTTTATCCACTAAGAATATTTTAGGAAAGATCATTTTCCAGCCTGTTGATCTGTTTATATCATTAACCTCCTGGCCTTAGTTTACAATCATCCCTTCTACTTCTCAAAACTAATTTTTGCTTGCTTTCATTTCCAGTGTCACCTCCTCATTCTACCAAACCCTTCTGACACGTTTATACCTGAGTCACTCCATGGTACTCCCCTACATTTCCAGTCAAAAGCATTCATACATTTTCACATGGAGTCTGCTCTGGGGGAACACACAGACAGCTCTAATAATTTTCCCTTTCTTTACTTTTCCCTTACTGTGTGAAATATCCAACAAAAATTAGGCTGCTGGTGCCACCAAATGTTATCACATCACTGTTGGGTGCTGCCATCTCTGCCTTTTCCAGTAATTCAGAGTTTACGAGTTTCTGTCCCAGGCCTGTACAGTCTTTAGCACAAAGCTGTCCTCTGCAGTAACTGGGGGCTCTGGTGTGTTTTTGTGAATCTGGAATATTTTATCCAGTTTTCAGCTCCCCAGTATGAAGGTGACATGGACGTCCCCGAATCAGTCCAGCTGAAGCTGCCAGGATAATCCAGAGGGACAGAGCTCATGGCCACACAATCGCATCCGAGGAGAGCCTGAGACAATTGGGTTTATTCTCTCTGAAGTAGGAGGTTTATTTCTGTGTACAGCCACCTACCCACTGAAAAGATGTGGACAACACAGAGACAAAGGTCTGGGGCAACGAGAAATATTGGGAAGGAAATTCTGATTCAATATTAGGATTTAGTTTTCCCTACCAAAGGTGTGCTCAGACACTGGTATGCGAATGACAGATGGCAAAGAATTGCCATTCCTCAAGACATTCAAACTTGCTGGAACAACCTCACCCAATTTGCCCCGCTGGAAAGTGTGAGAGGGGCAGAAGGGTTTGGAAAAGGGAACTTCCAGAGTGCCTTCCAGGCTGGAATCAAAGTGATATTCTGCTGATGCAAAAAAAATAAAATGTAAGTGATGAGGGCCATAAATGCCTCTATTACAAACTGTAATGAATACAAAATTATTGGACAAAGCCCCATAATATGATTGCTTTTATACACCAGTTTTATTTTCTCTGATATACTGCTCATATTATGGGCTGTAACTAAAGCCTGCATACTGCCAGGACATAGATTATTTTTTTCATAATTTTCTTTTGGATCATCAGTTTTCCCTCACACACAAAATGCAAGCAAATACCTTTACAGCTTTACAACAAAAGGAATTGTTCTAGATATACTAGGATACAGATTATCTATTACATCTTTTGTGGATTTGATTCAGTGCCATATAGTGCACATTTCATGAAAATAAATAGGATTTATTGTGATGTAAATCGAGAAGATATTTGCTAGGCATGGTATGAACAAGAGCCAGAAGTCTTCCACTTTTATGAACCTTAAACATTTCTTTTTATATCAGCACTTTTCTCATTCTGACCATCTCTGACAGTTTCAATTTATAATGTTCTTTTTTTATATTCTCAACACAGCAATCAAATCTTTGGACCTTGAGGAGAAGGAGGAAATTAAGGCCATTAACATGTTATAGGATTGTTTGATTTACTCATTATAAATTATTCTGAATCTGAGTAGCTCATAAGACATGCCTAAAGGGAAGACAAATTTTGATTGGCAGTGTCAAAAAAGTCAAGGACATCGAGGGGTTTTGTTAATAATTACTAAGTGCCATTAAGAAGTGCTGTTTGCCCTCTGTCCAAAATCATGGTAAATTCTAATCCAGAATTTCCCAGCTATTAAACACAGTAAGATCTCAATTTATATTAAAAGAAAGATTAAGAATATATGCTGTAAACATATGCTTCCTTATACAAGTAAATTCTGCAAAAACACAGTTTTAAGGAAAGCAAAAGCCATGATATTCAAGGAAAGGAGGCGAGACCAATTCTACCATCCACCCACCTGAACCAAGCCAAAAAACTTACCTGAAAAAACAGGTGAAAGACCTTGCAGATGCAACTATGCAAACAAACAGGTGTAACAAAATATTTGGATCTTCCCAGATTTTGGAAGAGGTCCACTCTTGGACCACAGTGTTGGTTTTTTTTTCCTTAGGTGCTTCTATTCAGACTCCAAGCATTAACTATGATGGAAAACACGGTTAAAAAAGCTCATCAGAGCACTATTGATCTCACTAGTATTAAAAACCTCTTCAACAGAACATGGATGTGCATGTTTGATTAACCCTTTTTTTATTACCTGTACAAACTCCAGTAGCAGAAAGTCAGGGATAGAATTTTTTTCCCTATTGTCCTACTCTCTCCTCTTTCCAGGCAATTTTCCCCTCTAGCAATTTTAAAGCCCTGCTTAGTTTCTGAAGCCACCTTGATGTGTGTGTGTCTTTCTTAAGTAAATAAGGCAGCCCAGCTGCACCCTGGGCTACAGCACAGTGGCTCAGCCACACTGTGAACAGCTAAGGGTTGACATGGGTTTCTCTTCCAATTTTCAGAAATAGGGGTTCAGTGTTCCATGTTCAGAATTAAATACAGCGAATTTCCAATGGACAGAAATTTTTAAACCCAAGGAAGATCAATTTTTTCTTCTGTCACTAAACAAATATTTACATTTGTATTAGAAATTCCATATTGTTTTTTTACAGCTGTACCTGTATTACTGCAGACCACTAAAATTACAGAGCTGCTGCAACTACTGCATCCAGGGGTTTTTTGTTTCATTTTTACAGGATCACAGATAATTAACATTTTATTTTGAAAGCACTTTTTTTTTCCTTAAAAAAGAATCCACTAATCATTCATTTTTAATGTACTGAGCTAAGGATTTGTCTTTGATATTGTTATTACAGACACTGCATGTCTGTAAATTTGAAGTGATAGGACAGCAAATACCTTCAGAAGGACAGACACTGCCTTTGAAGTCAGTATATATGGTTTAACATAAATGTAATTTCACAGCAAACTGCCTTTTATTGTTCACTGTTGTTTTGTCCTGACACTCAATGCCTTGTAAAAAACATTCAGAACTTTGATATAAATAAATAATGTAATACTTTCCTTTAAACTCTTTGAAAATAAGCAAAATGGAGACAGGCAAGTAGGATAATGAACATTCCCTTGTACACAAACCTGCACAAATTCCAGTGTCCAATATACACTCAGAAGCACCACGTCTGCATCTGATGGCCAGTCTATTTAAAGTCTTGAAGAGGATTTCCAGCATTTTAAAGGCTGTAGTGAAGTAATTTTACTTTATCTGAACCCAGTTTTGCGGGCCATACCCTGTTTTACCAAGAGCAAGTATTTCCATAAAGTTGGTTTTGAAATTTTAGGTGGTTGTTTTCTGTCTTGAATCCCTATAAAATGTCAATTTTACCAACTTACATGGAAAAAGAGAAATTATCCTGTTGATAGAGAGAGGCATGTTTGCCTCCAGAGCCTGCAAGCCTGGGAACTAAAAAGAGAGAGCCCAGTGTCACAGAAAGGAGAGAAGATCTGGCTAGCAAAAAAACTGCATTTAAGATTAGGCTTCCCTAAGGCAAGACAGTCTTGTGTCATCAAATAAAACAAATCCAGTTTCATGTAACTGAGCTAAGGCTGCTGGCTCATTAAAAAACTTGGTGCTGCATATTTAGAATAGAATGATTAGTGCAGAAGTGTAAGGAATATAAGAAATTTCTGTCTGTAAATGTTAAGGACCAGATCATTTCTACAGCAGATATCTATGAAAAATGCAGTGTGGGAGAAGATTGCAGCATCCAACCTTGGGGAAGGAAGAACAGAAGGAGCAGATATCCCTTAGTGATCTCTGAATTCAGACTGAGCAGACAATATGACAGTATTAAACTAGAAGAAAGTAAATCTCAGTGTAAGACCAAAAAAAGACAGTGAAAGATTGAAGTTGTGGATGAAGATGAATGGATAAAGTTCCCAGAGAAGCTGTGGCTGCTCCGTCCCTGGAAGTGTCCCAGGTCAGGCTGGACAGGGCTTGGAACAACTTGGGATAGTAAAAAGTGTTCCTGCCCATGGCAAGAGGTGGGACTGGATGATCTTTAAAGTCCTTGCAACCCAAACCATTCAATGATTCTGTGCAAAGAAAGATACTTCAGACTCTAAAGGGAGTTTGAGAGAACCTGCCTGTCCATTTTCTCCTCAGAAATGGAGGGAAATGCCTGCTTTTTTTTTTTTTTTTTCCCCCAGAAGAGCATGCTATGATCTTCACAAGTGCTGAACTTCAGAGCTCTCACCAGTACAAAGGGAGAATATATATTTTTTTCAAGAAAAATGAGAAGCAAGCTATTCTGTGTACCCCGTCACAGTCCTACCCAATCCAAATGTCTGAAAGAAATTTTCCTTTTCAGGATCACCCAGCCTTGCCTTGCCTGTAACTCAGCAAATAAACCTCTTCATACTTCAGCTGTGTGACTGTAACAGCAAAAGATGTTTTCCAATGGAGAGAATAAAGTTTCCAGAACATGAAAGTTCGACATCATTCTGGTTTATGTTGAACAGTCATGAAATGTTATCAAGAATTCTCTTCCTTTTCCTGACAGCTTTGCATTGCTGTAACAACTCTGACTTCAGTGCAGTGATACCTGACTCATATAATGCCAAAAATGTGGTAACAGGGGCCAGAATTTGATGCAGTTGATGGAACATGACAAGCATAAAAAATTAAAAGAAAGAAAATATTCCCTTTGATTTGATGCCTGTGATCAGCTTGACACAGAGTTGGTTGTCTAAATTTCTAGCAAACCTGAGGGTGGAAAATGTTGGTAAGTCAGGAAGGTTTCCAAATTTTGGAAAAAGTAGCAGTTCTATTCCAACATATTTCATTGATAAAATAACCAGTAACAAGACATTGTTTGCAAAAATATTTCCCGCTTGGATGTCACAAATAATTACATTATTTTCATTTTATCCAATGGATCTTCTATCAAATAAAACCAAGGAATATGCATATACCATATAGCTTTACCTAAAACAATATTTAGTTCTCTTAATGCATGTTATAAATTTATTTTCTCAACCGATGTAAAGATCCATTTTCAAGCCAGTGAATACTGAAACCCAGCCCTTCTAAATATCTAACAACGTGATTTTGTTGTCTTTTTCATATGATTAAATTGCAAAAATTATCTAATTGTATATAAAAAATATTTCTTTAAAGTAATAACAATATCCTTTTATTCTTCCCTGTGCATTAATAAATGTTATACCAGTTCCACTCTAAATTTTGTTTATTTCTGTTTGGATGTAGTTAAAAGTATGTGCTAAAAGAGATCTGGGGGAAAAAAAGGCCCAGAATGATGTGAATAGAAAAATAAAGTTTCAGGGGTTTCTACCAGTTTAGGAAAAGAGAGAGGAAAAACAGATAATCTGCATCAAGGTAAGAGTTCCACCTTTAAGGGATATATCTGTAATAATTGTTTTATGTTTATGGAGACTCCTTTGAGGGGGAAGTGCAGAAGGGCAAAGTCTCAACAGTAAAAATGATGCCCTGAGGTTGTAATACCATGCCTGGAATGGTCACAAATTCATTTCTCTCACTGCCCAAGATTTCAGAAACAAGAAACTGCCCAGCATTTGCACTGTTAACACAGGTATAATATGAGAACACAG
Source organism: Empidonax traillii (assembly GCF_003031625.1). Taxonomy (NCBI): domain Eukaryota; kingdom Metazoa; phylum Chordata; class Aves; order Passeriformes; family Tyrannidae; genus Empidonax; species Empidonax traillii. Next base: position 959,725 of record NW_020955225.1, read on the forward strand.
GTAACAATATGAGAATTTAAAATATTGACTAATGAACAAACTAATACCATCCAACAGTCAATTTATATAATGTCTGAAGATTAATACGCAAATCCATTTAAAAAAATGCATTACATACCATATGGGGAACATCTTCCCAGCTGTAACTGAAAAATGGGTTTTCCTTAAAGAGGAATTCTATAGGGAAAGGAAGAGTATCATGTCAAAAAAACATTGCTCTTATATTAATTTCAATTAAAGTTATAAAAGAAAATCATCCTGATGACTGGAGCTTTCTTTGAAAAGTGAGCATACTCAATAATAACCACCTTCTATTAATATATGAAATTGCTATCAAGAGGTATCATTGCATATACCTTAATTTTTTTTTTTTTTTTTTTGTAAAAAATACATTCTTTGACAGGCAGAGGATGATATTCTCCTTGGAAAACCTTGGTGTGGGTCGAATATGAACTGCTAATTTGGAAAAAGCATAATTTTGTTCTAGGGACACGTAGAATGCAAGGAAGTATGGCCACAAAAATCAAGTTTAATATAAAGTCATGTAGCCAAAGAAACCATGAATCAAACAATTAAAACACTACCAATTAGCTGCCATTCTCCTTTATATAAACATTGTACTTATTACACTAACTTTAAATGTAAACCATTACAAGGATAACAAGACCAATAAGGATTATAAAAGTTTTATCCCTGTTCTACTGGAAATCATTTAGATTTAAGAGATTTTGCTAATAGCTTAGATCAATATTTAACACTTCAGATTTTCTGTTTAGATATTCTTCTAAAAATAATAGAAAAATGGCAAATAATATGGCTGGCATCTTCTGCAATTGCAAACAATTTTATTAAGACAAATATTCCAAAAAGTAAATTTCTTTTAAATGATTATTTGAGATACATATTAGAAGCTTAGAGAGATAAAACCGTAGGACATAATTATCAGCTCCTTATCTCACCTGATTATTAAATATCTTTATTTATTTGCACTTTTAAAATAAAAGTCAGTAATCAAACACTTTCTATAGGTTTAAAGCAAAGGGTTTCCTGAAATCTCTCCCTCTCCATTTATTGAGGATATTATTGAGGATGTTTTTAAAACACTCATTGAGTAAAGGTTATGGGTAGAACCAGGAGCAAGAGGATTTATTGAGGATATTCTCTTTTAAAAATGCCTGTTGAGTAAAGGTTATGACAAGAACTAGGAAACTATAAAAACAGAGAGCTGGGGTTTTACTAAATATATTACTTTGAACTAAATGTTACAACCCAGGCTCTCCCACTGGTTTCAGCTGATGCTCCTTTTGACCAGCAAAGGTTGATAAACATGTCCAGCTCGTGATCAATCTGACAAAACACAAGGTTTCTCCTGCAAAGTGCCAAAGACGCCACCAACTTCTGCTGCTGCTGTAAACACTTAACAACTTCCTGAGATACTCCTGTATTCTTGATTCTTAAAAGGTTCTTGTTCTGCAGAGCCCTTGTTTCTTGAAGGTCGGTAATCAAAGCGTCCAATTCACACCTTACATCCTTCTGTTCCAAAGAGCAGAGAAATTTCTTAGGAGTTATTTTTCTTGTTCTGTAGGAACACTATTTCCCCTGTATCCAGGTAAATAGTCATAGATCTAAAAGAAGCAATTGAATTTTTATGTCTTAAAAGACTCCTCTGAAAGAGGAATACTGCTTTCAATCTTCAGAACCAGACATAAAGCTGTTTTCAAATGTTAAATTTTTATATACTTCACAATTTATTCCTATAAATGATGTACCTACTCTCCAAAAGTGACAGAATTCTGTAATGTAAAAGATGAGTTTCAGTTTAATGAACTGTACTCTCTATCTACCCTTTATATAGAGATGAAAAACATTCACTGAAAAGGATCATGTTTAGGTATGGAAATAATACCTTAAAAGGAAGTTCTGAGGTTAATTTCAGCTACCTTTGAGCTGTCTGAAAAAGCAGTATATTAAAAAAAAAAAAAAGCCAGAAAAAATTACAAGTGGAGTACTGTACAATACATAATGAAATCTTTCACTCACAAGTTACAGTAAAAAAATTTATAGTTTCAGTATTTAATAGAATTTATTTCTGATACTTGATTGATACTGACTTTTTTAATAATAACTCCCTGTCTATCTAATAAATTATGGATATTGATTCTATTTAGACCCTTAAACAAACAAAAACAAACAGGGCTACTGTAGATATGAGAATAAGCAACCAAAACTCACTAAAGCACAGCAGGAAACGTGACTACACAAAAATATGCAAATGCAAGAGACAGTTGCCCCGTGATTGCCTTATGGAGATAATGGATGTGGGCAGCACAGCTCAGCTCTTTTTACAAAAATATCTGAACCAATATTAACATTCAGTCAGTGCAAGATTTGTGCATTCCACCTCAGTAACAGGACCACAGTAGTCTCCAAATCTTGCTTCAAATTAAATCCCCCAAGTTTTTATTTAGCAAGTTCACAGCTGTGAGTTCTATTTCCAGTTTTACTTTCAATGCAACACTGTCTAATTCTCACTTATTTTCCTTTTCAAGGTGTCTATATTTGCCTGTCTCAAGGGACAACATACCAAGTTATGCATTTCAAAGGACACTGACACCGTTGAAGAACCAAGTACTACCAGAACAAAGAGACATTAAATCAGATGTTCCCCATTCCCAAGTTTGTAATGGCTTTACTGCACCATAAAATAGCTTCATGTTTAGAAGGAAAGGTGCAATAATGCATGTTGAGCTGTTCCAAGGAAAGAATGATTACAGTGCAAGGTATCCTAATCACTGCAACATTATGTTATTTTTATTAGGTCCTATGTGTGCAGCTTGGGACTGATGAGGATACTGAAAGATTTGTTGAAAGCTCTTGCAAAAGCAGGTCACATTTTAATACTTTAATGGGCAACTACTGCATAATGTTTCCTAACCTCATAGCTTCTCTTTGTAAACTTTATGCTGACCTTCCAAACTAAAGATGGATCAATACCATTTTATAAGACTATAAAACTGTATGAAACACTCAGTCAATACTGTATTTTTATCACACTTGTAATACAATGCAGTTCTGTACATCAAATAACCCTGAAAGGACCAGTGAAGGCAAGAAATTTTGTTTAAAGATACTAATTCAGCCAAGCACTGGCCAACACCAAAGTTAAAGACACCTTAGTGTCCAAAAATCACCCCCCCCCCAAATCCAAAGAATGAAGTTAATGCAAACTTAAATTGTGCAAATCTGAGTGTGTGGCATTTTGTCTATATGCTTTAATGCTTCTCTCTAGTCTTAACTCTGAATTTTCACATGAACAGCAAGTACCTTAATTCCTGAGTATGTTTTACAGACCAGCTTTACTATAAATACTGTTTTCTTTGCTCTTGCATCCCAATTTTGAGTTCACAGAAGCTCATTGTATATTCTTATCAAGCACACATAAACATAAATGAACATTAACAAATAAATATGACTTGAAAAAGTATAACATTGAAACAGATGCAAAGAGAAATAGGAACATGAGATTATTTGCCTTCCCTTGAATGGAAAAATCAAGAGAAACCTGGTGTAAGTAGGTGTAATTAGTATTTGTAATTATTTTTGAAAGGCCTCTTAATTGTGCAAACATTAGTAAAATCCTTTGGATAAAAACATCTGTCTGAGCAAAACAGCCATTGTGCAATGAGGTCAACTCCTATCGCCTCCCATAATGGAAGATCTCTCCACCTTTGTGCTTTCCTTGGGCTCAGGATCCAAGCCTTTCAGTGCTGAATTCCTTCCAATACTGCTTTTATCCCCAGGAGCCTGATACAGAAACAGGGGGGCCTGGCTGCCATATGTTTAATCAGAACTATTTTCCTCTGGTGGCCAAGGCATTCATCTTCCCAACTGTGAGCTGCTCCCCATACTTTTGGTAATTAACATCTGAGCTGGGCAGGTTGGAGGTCGACAGCTCAGCTCCAAGGGCACCAACTATTTTATTGCCCTCAGCAGGAGAAATCTGTACCCATGAAACGTATCCCTTGCACATGAGGTCCTCACACCCCCCATCTCTAAAGAGAAAATTGTTTCTTCTACTCAAATAGAGCTGCAAAGGCAATCTCCAAACAAGCATTCGGTGGATCAATAACTAGAAATTGAATAGAACAATGTCTCGTGCTGCTTTATAGAATTTTCAAAAGACTGGAACCAAACAAACTCAACTTTTCAAGTTTTCCACCACTGGGATTTATAGCCTTGTTTTCTGAGTCTGGGAGAGAAACAACAAAGAGCAGATTCACCTACTAAACCTAAGAAAAGTAGTGGATGGACAAATAATATCAGGGGTCTAACTTAAGCCTAGAAGAGCAAGGGCATTCCAAGGTAGGCTCAGGTGTTTTATGCTTACCTTAGAGAATTCCAGAGGAAAAAAGAGGGTTTATACACCTTTTTTTTTTTTTTTTTTTTTTTTTTTTAAAGCCCAAGTGCAACAGATACAGTTCACATTTATTAAGATCTGGTAAAATATACTTAAAAATTAAAATTAACAGGCACATGTATACAAAAACAGCCTTTCCATGGATTTTAAGGATAATATTGTCAATTTATTTAATGCTCTTTTTTCACTTGAATATCAGTATGTTATAATCTTTCTCTATAGATATCAATGACTTAATTTTCTATAGCACAAAATCAGGAAACAGATATTTTGTATATTAACTCCTGGTCTACAAGATGTGTCTTGCTTCTGGCTTTACCACCTATGGAGAAAAGTAAATTTGTCCTATTACATGAAAAGAAATATCACAAAGACAAACAACAGCAAAGCAAACAACCAACAAAAAATAAACACAAACCCCCTCAAAAGTCCAAAAAAAAAACAAAAAACACCAAAACCAAACAAACAGGAAACCCAAACAAAACCCAAAAAACCCCAACCTCTTTTCAATGTTCTGGGCGTTTTTTGCGGAAAAAACCTTCAGGCCTGAAATTTATTTATTCAATTCCTAAGGTATGATGACAACAGAAGCTGAAAGAGCAATTTCAGACTTACCCAGGAGCCCACAGTTCCTTCCAGGTCTGTCTCAGTTTTGGTGTAACCTGTCTGGTTATGCAAAGTATCCTGCTGTTTTCCACAGATGTTCCAGAGAGTACATAATTCCCACAACAAATCATTGGGGCTGAAAACAGATTTTCAGAAGAAGAGGCAGGAATACGTGGCTACCAGGTTTGGATCCAACCACACAAAGGATCACAGACCTGTCTAGAATTCTGTTGTACATTTCTTTTTCATCTTCCTAAGGAAAGTCAACCAATTTGCCTCCAAAGAATTCCAATCCTGCATGTTCCTAGATCCAAAATGAGTACAAGTATAAAGTTCTTCTGAAAGGAAGGGACTTGCAGTATGTCTTTATCAACTGGGCATCATTATCACAGGTAATCTTCAGGAAGACAAGTGAAAAACATTACCTCTTTTAGAAAAATAAAGAAAGTACTTTTTTAGAACAGGTTCAAAGTATAAAAGAATGTCAGATTCAACATTTTTAATAATCCAAGGGAAAGTCATTCAGACAAAAGAGGCATTCACAGAATTACCCATCATATAGATCTGATACAGGATCTCAGTCTCCAGTACAAGAAGTTTATGAACCAACCAGAGTTTGGGGGTTCTTTTTTCTCACCAGGAAAGATGCAGCTCAAACATTTAGTTGTGAAGTACAGACTTGGTTGAGGTAATAAATATGACAAGATATATTATGAAGAACAAAGGAAAGATTTTTGGAAAATGACAGGTTGGAATGATTACATTTAATTACTTTAAATGACAATGTCCATTTTCCCTGTCTTGCACATATAATTATTTTTGGTTTTCTACTTCATAATGAAAAGAAAGCAAATTATTTTGTTTCCAGCAACAATACAGATTTAGGTTTTGTTTGCTTTCATTTCCTCACACAGTTTAACTTACACTAGATTTTAATCATTGCAAAGAAGCTCAGAAATGCATAATTTTTGGCATCTTTTTTTTGGTCTTGAATATGTCAGGGGACATTCTACATTTTTTAGAAGATGTGAACAAATAAGTCATCAGAAAATATGTCAAACTTGAAAGTCTCAGGTTCCAACTATGGAAATAAATACAACCTCCTCTTGTCTCTTATAATTAGGTCTATTGATTTATGTGTTTTGTTTTACTTGCATTTCATACAAGTATAAACAGATGAGAGAGTAGCAAATGGGAATAAAAAGAAAACAAATAAAGTGTTTTAGCATACATAAAATACCTAGAAGAAATGAAATTCATTATTATGGTGTAATGTAATGTAATCTATTTATTTCTGGCCTGTTTTACCTGAAGCTGTTACTCTTTAAGTGTTTCCAAGGCAGCACACTTTTCTCTCAGTTTGTCAAACAAATCTATATATATTTAAAAATCCCTTCTCTCCTTCTTACCTTCACCCCTCCATGACCATGCAGGAGATTTTGGAGCTCATCTCTCCCACAGCTGCACACTCTGGATAGATCCTGCCAAAATACATGATGATATTCCTAAGAGATGTTGTACCCCTGCTTCCCTGAGGATAACTAAGGATGAAGTTCTCTAATGAAGGACTCTCTTTATGTCTTGAAGAAGATGCTACCTGAAAACTATGAACCAAAACCCTTTTTAGTCTTCAGTGAGTTGGCCCAACTGATATTCAAGTATTTTCTACTTGCCTGTTGAAGAGCTGGTCAAAAATCAGTAAGACATAGTTTTTTATCAGTTCTAATTATTATTAGATGATGCAACTTTAAATAAACAGGAAGTCAAGAAACAAGTTCCAGAATTTCTTCAGTAGAAAAGTCATAGAATCACAGAATGGTTTGTGTTGGAAGGGACCTTAAAGATCACCTTGTTCTATTTCTCAAAATAATAGATTTTTGTAACATATGCAAGAGAAAAACTACAAAGGTATTCAGTTAGCCATCAATATTTTGGTCTTGAAACCCTTTTGAAATCAAATCTAACATACTTGTAACTTCCCAAAGTGTAACAGAATTATTTGTAAGCTAAATGACAGAGAGCTAGAACTGAACTGACTTCTATAAGCAGAGCCCTCCTCCCCTGGTAGGTATATATGAAAATGGAGTGCACTTATGAATGTCAAGCTCTGCTTTCTTCCAGAAGTACATACTTTTTTCTGGAAGTAAAATCAATACAATAAATCAATACCTTTGCCAAGTACACAGCTGCAACAGTAAAGCATTGCTGTCTTCAAGTTGCAGTACAGTGATTTGAAAATATTCCTAAACTTTAATTTTGGAACTAAAATGCTAGATTTTTACTGCTATATGTTTTAGATCTCTAAGGGTCTGTGTGTGAAAGCCCTGCTCCAGCACATCAAACCTCAGAGATCTGGTAATAATGGAGTGCAGACATCAAAATAATAACAACAAATTTCCTTTTCCTCTTTCCTCCGACAAAATTCCTTATCTTTTAGTCTGGAAACGCAGCGTAGTGTTTCATTCTTCAATTCTTAATTTAGCATTGAAAATTTTACTTTTCCTCTCATTCAATCCCTAAGTAACACACTCATTTCATGATGACAGACTGAATATTCCTGCTACAAGCTTCTAGGCACTACAGCTGTGTAGAGCATATATTTCCTCATTAAGGCAGTGGTGCTACAACCAAGATTTAAACATGGGAATATATAATTCATGAGTACAGGCATTAGTTATTTGGCTAAAAACTCATGAATACATATGAAAACAGTGATTACCTAAAAAGACACCTTGCAGGTTTCTAATGTAAATGTGCGTGTTCACAAATTACTTGGAATGATATGAAATAGAGTTTGTTCCCTCGAGATGCAAAGTTGCTGTTCCATAAATTGTTTCAGAACTGTGTTTATTATCACTTTTTTTTCTTTCTTTTTTTTTTTTTTTTAAGAAAGTAGATGACTTTCTATCAAAACTTGGCAAAATTTCATTATAGTTGCATCTATTACACCAGCAAAAGTGTATCTAACACTTCTCCATGACATTTGCATTCCAGGAGTTTACTATGTCAAATAGAAACTCCCTGTTCTAACAAAGCAGGTAAACAACCTTTCCAAAGCATAAATCCCTTACCTTTTATCATGTATAAATCACGTCCCATAGAATACCAGTGCTCATCACAATTAAAAATTTAGCTAAAACTCAAAAACATGAACATCTGTAACCATATGTACAAGTGATTATTTATACTGCATGTTTATGATGGATTTTGACAGGGAAATATGAGATCTGACTGAAAGACTGAGCTCAAACCACTGCGGAATTTCAAGATGTAAGACTAGAACTGAATTCAAGGTGAACAAAACCAAAGCACCAGAAATATCCAGAATGGTCAGCTGTCCTTTTGAGAGTTAAATAAGGAGAATAGGTAGTGTATCAAGCCCAAAGTAAAATAAGGGAGAGGTCAGAACACCTTTATGGTGTTCACTGTGAGGAACAAGCCTATGGAGGAGCAGGTGGGAAGATTTTTTTATGGGTAGATGTTGTCTATGAGCAACCAATCAGTTCTGCAAACCAAAGATAAGAAACCATGAGCCATGAAAAAATTAGAAACTTGTTTTTTGGTGTCTGGGAACCTGCAGTCTCCTCAGCTTTGCTCCTGTGATTTCATGGGAAGTGATCAAATGCATGAGCTCATAGATAATGTAATGCAAACATTAATTAAAGCACTACTGCCAAAGTACAGTCACCTAATAGCATTGGTGCCCTAAATGGATGACAAATGTATTAAAATGCTCAATATTCATTTATTTTGTGCTTCTCACTACAAAACTGACAGCAGTTTTAGTTGTATAAATGCATCAACACTGTGTAGAAAAATGGGACATATATAATATTTCTACTCTCAGAGTAATGTGGGAGGATATCTGAGGTTGGTAAAACTGTCTACAGTTCAAATTACATATAAATTACTTCTTTCCAAATATCTGACAGGAATATACCCCTGAAATGTTTTCACAGCCAACCTCTCAACAACAATTTGTGTTACAACTGCAGTTGAATAAAACTCTCACTGTTTTAAGTGAAGAAATTGGACAGTAAGTGGCTGCTCAGGACTCTCAGCCAATGTCTCCTGTTAGGATACACGGGATTACACTTACATTTATCTCCCCTAGAGTCTCTGATTTATTTGTGACTGCAACCAAAAACGTATGCAAAGGATTAAAAGTGCTTTTCAAGGTTAGTGCAGAAATTGGAGATTGTCAGAAGATGGTGCTGTTAGGCTGCTTTTATCTAGGGAAATTATTTTAATTACAAAAATAAATCATCCCTGTGAAAACCCTGGATTGTTGATTGGTTTAAAGTGTGAACATTTTTAATAAATAAATAATTTTGCATTTGTTAAGGCAGAGTTTTGACCTTGAGCTACTTCACTAAGTGTGTACTGATGCACTTGCTGAAATCCTGTCTCAGTAACGTGGGACTGAGTTTTGTTTCTGACAAATTAAATTAAACTCCGGTGCAGAATTATTCCACCTACACCTGGGATAACATGAATAACTTCACGCATTACAATTTTTTCCAGTTATTGGATATATTATAAGTAGACTTATTAATAATTTCATATTAGCAGTGAACTGAATGCATGGATTGCAAGGCCGAGGTCCGACAGTTCCATTAAACACACAGAGAACTGAGCATTGTAGAGGGAATGATAAGGGAAAACAAACAGGGAAAATTCCCAATACCACATCAATATGAACATTAAAAATTGTACTTTATATAAGAAATATATATTTGGGTCTCTTTCACTGAAAACATAATCTTACTGTATCTGCAGCTATTCTCAACTGTTATTCTATATGAATACTTCTGTAAAAAATGTATGATCTCCAACCAGTTTTTTCTTCAGTATTTGTTTGATATTTAAAGATAATTATTTTTTTGAGCAGATTTCAATAAAGAAAGGGGAAGCTTGATCAAGTACTGCAGGATGGATATTTATAGATTTTTCTTCTAACTGAACACTTGAAACATATTTTCAATTTCCTTGCTGAATTAAAGCACCATCTTTAGGACCAGATAGGAGGGAAGATCTGTTTAAGAGACTCTTGCCTTGGAGAGTGGGAAGTGGGCACTTGGGGAAGGAAGCATAGGAAAAAAGCAAATAGAGTCTGGTTCCCTCCACATCTCCCTGGAGCCTGCAGTTTACAGGCTAATCTGAACACTTGACTCGCTCGTGCTCTTGGCTCAGCTGCTTGGAAAGCTGTTCAGTATTGGAAAAGAAATAAAATTACAATGAAGACTTACAGAACCAAGCACTGTCTTCTTTCCTTCCTGTTAGAAGAAGAGGTTTTGGAAAATTAGATTTAAGATGCTACAAAATGCTGGCAAGCAACAAGGTACCTGTTATTCTTAAGATGATGTCTCTCTCAAAATTGTTTTATTCTTTATCATTCTCATGAGATGATCTTTCTGCAACCTGATCTTACAAACAACAAGAACAAGTAACAAAAAAAACAACAAACAAACAAACAACAACCAAACAATCCCCCTCCAAAAAACCCCAAAAAAGAATAGAAAACTTTGTGAACTGGGCCAATGGTAGGACTGACTTACCAGTAGGTCTTTCTGTGAACATCTGGTTCTTTGAAACACCTTTAATTCAAAAAAAAAAAAAGCTAGTACAAGGAAGCTAGAGAGTAAGAGGAGCAGACAGAGCAAGAAGGTACAAGGGACCATTGCACATGACATCTACTCTTCCATCAGAACAAGAATTGTGACAGGACAAAGAAAGAACAGAGCTTTGCTCTCATGTTCTACCCAAAAACTTTGTTCTTGATATCACCTTATATTGCTCTTTAGACATCCTCCTCTCTCTGTCCTTCCATCCATGAAAGGACATTTGCCACAATTGTTTCACTTGTCCACTCAGATTCTAAACTGTTTAAACTGGAGAAGCTCCTGGTCACTCCCCTGCAGTGCCTGGGCCGGTGGCGCTGACCTTGGCTGCTCCTCAGGCAGTGTTGTGAAGAGTACAATTAATAACATCTCCTGAGGGGTTTTTCTTCACTTGGAAATCACACTGAGTTAAATCACAACCTTGAGAAGTCACTTAGTGGTGTTTTCTAATTGAATGTAATTGTCAAGTGAAACCAAGTCCTGGGAGATATTGCCACATTAGCACAGCACCTCCAACTGCTTAGTCACTCTGACGAGGTGTTGATCTCCCTTCCCATGGTATTACAAGCCATGAAATATAACAGTGTAACAGCCAGAACAGCAGGATGTTATTTCTGCTTCTGTCATTTATTCATCACGTGTTATTGAGGAAAATAATGTGCGTTTTCCTAAACTCCTTCACTTGTTTCACAGGAAATAATAACTGTGACCTCCCGTGCAGGGGAACTGAAGGACAGAATTCAAACTTAAAAAGCATGCTGAGATAAGAGATGTTAAAGAAGCTCAACTATTTATTATGAAAATTTGAACAAATACCATTTTTCAGATTACAGAACTTTCAATTTTTAATGGTGTGAGCCATATTCTGAAGTGTAACTTCAGAGGCCTGTCCTTTTTGTATTAACAGATATAAATGGTAATACCAAAAGAATGAAAAAAAGAATCCCATTTTGCAGTGTTTAAACTGTGCCTGCTGTGCAACCCATGTTCTTGACCTACTGAAAGGTCATGACAGATTTAGGACATAATACTCCAGCAATCACACAGGTGATCTGGCACACTGAAAGGCTGAGCTCTCATACTAAAAGAGAAGGGGGAGGGAAATAAAAGGCTGATAACACATACTGCTTGTTATATTAACTTTGGCCAAATCCAAAAGGAAAGAGAACCAAGACTAAAACCAGTGGCCCAGAGCACAGGGAATTTAAGTAACCCAAGGCTCTCTGCACTTAATGAAAAAGCCACTGACCTTGAAGAGTGATCCAAGGGACCTGATTTGGAAATGCTGCAAAACCAGAAAGGGTATGAGGTAAATAACCTATTTCTTCCACAACAGGACTACTCAGTAACGCCCTGGCTGAACAGCAAGCTCTAACATGGTACAGCACACACAGAGAGAAAACAAACAAACCTGAAATAATCCTACATTCCATGGCTTTACATCAAGTTGCCTTCATGTATTGAGCATGTTGACATTAGCAGAAGAAAAAGATTGAAAACACTTAAAATGTTGCAAATTTACATTTAGGATAAATCAAAAGTCTTTCTCCCACCCCATAAATTGGATGAGGTCGGTTCTGTAGGTATATCCTGTATGTAGTTATAGCAATAGAGAGATCAACAGAGTTTGACAGAAATGCAGTTTATGTACAAATGAAAAGCATAACTATCCCTTGTAGATTTTATGTTATTAAGTTATATTTTTTAAATATCAAAAGTCTGTATAATATATCTTAATAAAGATCTCCTACAATTTGCTTTCATTTGTTGCAGAAAGAGGATTCACTCATTTAGCTTAAAGCTCCTTGTGTTTGAGCCACTTTTGATTTTACACAAGTTGGCTCTGTGCCATGAAAATACAGTGCAACAATTATTTTATATTAGTTTATCACATTATTAAAATACTTCCTTTGCCATTAGTGAAGAAAATCATGATTATAAATAAACAGGCTTTCTCTTGCTTATTTCCTTTAGTCTAAGCATTTGGATATACTGGGAGAACAGAGAATTAAGATGAGAGACATAAACCAAGAATTACGCTTTTCTTTGTGGGAGGATCCTCTAATGACCATAGAGAGGAATGCTGGAGGCAGGCTGGGCCCCTTTCCCCTTGCCTTGCTGATTGTTGTTCATACCAGAAAAATAATTTGCTACAGAAAAATCTATAGGAAAAACAAAAATCCGAATATTATCACCTTCATATTTTTTATGTCCTCATTTTTGGATCAGTAGCTGACATCTATGCAAAGGACAAAATGACCATGAGAAAACAGCCTGATTTTATTTTCATAGGGGTTTCTGCATGTTACTCTCCCCATTTATTTCTCCAATCGTGTCAATTCATTAAAAAATACACAGCCAGCCACCTTCCAATAGTATTTGGGCCACTGAGGGGTATATGACAGTTCTGATGAGAATTAATTGAAGTTCAAACTATTAACACACGTTTGGATCGACTTATCTCAGACCACAGCTACTTGAGTACATTAATTACATGGTTGATCTTTCTGAGTACAGGAGGGAAAACAGTTGTTCATTCAACACTACATACCTTGTACACTGTCCATCCAGGAACCTATCCCTGAATGTTAATCAGTATGAAAGGGAAAGCCAGCTCTGCTCCAGAGAGGTTACATTTTCAATACAAGCCCACATTCTGCTGTATTCTAGCAAAAGAAATTATTTCAGAAACACGAAGGCAACCAAATGCAAGACTGACAAAGATTAGCAAACACAACAATTAATAATTGCAATTACACTACAATGGCAATAAATCCTTCTTTAAAATACAGACCCAATTACAAGCCACACAAATCATTAGCAGACTATTTAGGTTTATGAGGAAAACTGCATAAGAAAAAGCAAGCAATGTGCCAAACAACCTACAAAGCATCTTCCCAAATGTTCTTGAGGAGTTTGGGAACACTGACTTTGAAAAAAATCAGTCACAAATCTTGGAGCTCATGGCAGATTTCATCCCTTGCAACACCACTTGTTTATATGCAACCAACTGGTTTGAAGATTTTTTCATGTGTCATGACTGTATATTAGAAATACATAAACATATTAAGCTCACCTTGAGGAAAACAAATGAACCACGGGTCTCATAAAACAAGATAAAGGCCCGTGACAGAAATAGGATAGAAATAATAATGATAAAAGCATGAAGTTTGAAAATATGACAAAAATTTGCATAATTTTAACTAGAATATATAACTATTCTGCTACTTCTGCTATTTCCATTGAAATGTCCTGAGAAGTTTGAAGTAGAATTCAAATAACTACGGAGCACAGGAACAAGACAGGTGAAGATATTTCTGTACTGAGAGTGTCTGTAGATGGTTAAGCAAAAAAATTAGGTTTAAAAGACAGACTATAAACAGATTATAACAATTATTATTACTTCAATATGGCCTTTAGCTGCTTCTACCTGCCAGAAATGCCATTTCTGTTAATTCATTTCTGTATCACTGTGTACCTCCAAATATATTGTTCCTTCCTTAGAAAAATATCTCACAGTAATAAGGAGACCTTTTCACAGATCCTGCAAAGTTAATTGAAGCAAGGTAAGTACTAAAGGTAATTGAAGCAAAGAAAGCTCAGCACCAAGGTGAAGTCATCTTCACTTAGGCTTCATATTTAGTAGGCATTCAACCTAACAACACTACTAAAGGGAATAAAATTTGGTGTGTCAGGTTTAATGATACAGAAAGTAGAGAGATGATGTTAAAATGCAGCACAGGTGCATAGTCTGAAGGAGTTTATGAGCCCTGGGTTTTATTGCTCATATTCACCTATAGGATCAGATGCTGTACATTATAATGCACTATTCAGATGGTCAGAGCAAGGTTGTGACACCCTGTGTAAACCTTGCAAGGTAAAGGATTTAGTCTTCACAAGGTAAGTCTTCACACACACTGTTTTATCCTTTTAAAGTTCTTCTGAGAAAGAACCTTTTGTATTGAATGAAACCTATAAAAACCCAGCTCCTGACTGCCTTCACAAACTGATTTGCTTTCTTCTTTTAATTCTTTGGATTTTTCTGAAAATCAGAACTGGCATAGTCAACTCACTCTGTAGCCTTTTATAAACCCACAAATTTGTTGTTTTTTCTTTCCATTCTTACTTACATAGTTCTCTTTCCTCTCTGTTTCATATGTGACACAATTGGCCATCTCATCTTTTCCTCTTCCATCTTACAAAATAAGCTTTATTAATAGGTTTGTTTTCTACAGATCTCTACCCACATTTTACAAAGCAAATGTCTGTATTTCTTAGGCTTAACATACTGCATTTAATTAAAGAATAATTAATGTGGACCATCTTGAAATTGCTGTGTTTTCAGAGTCTATTAAAAGCCCTTAACCTATTCTAGTTTTAATATCTTTAGCTTTTGATTAAATAGTAAAGAAAGAATTGTCTGTTCTCATGTACTGAAATGATAGACTGCAGATTACTAAAAGCTAAGAATGCCAAATTTCATCTTAATTATTTTACAGCATTGAGGACTGTACATTTTCTCTGCAACAATGAGATAATCCATTTGCCATTAGAACTTGTGGTATTTTGCCCCAGAGTAAACAACATAAAGGACAGATTCAGCATCTCAACCTAAGAAAGATGACTGAATAAATATATCATAGTACATAAACTAGATTAACCATCATAGATTAATGAGCAAAATTGGAATAACAAATCGTGAAAAACCAAACTGGAGGAGACAGGGGTTTTAACTGTTCCTAATAGAGGGAAAATTATTAAGCACATATGTAAGTAAAAATACACTATGGTTGATATCCATGCTACTCATTCCCAGTTCGCATTTAACTTCTAAGGAATGAAGCATTTTGATACTGCATTAAAACCTAACTGCTCCATAAAATTATTAGAAGTATACCTGCATTGTAATTATTAATTACTATGAATATATATTCTCTGCAAGCTCAATGTTCTTATTGATCGATATGGTGTCATAACTTTTATTTGTGACCAAGAGAATACATGTTACAACTAATACCTTGATACATATTTAGGCTGAATCAAAAGTGAAAAAGCATGAACCAATTAATTAATAAGTATTTTATACTTAACTAATTAGTATTTATGGATTATCAAAACATCAGTTCTCAAATCTCAGCAGGGAAACAGAGCTGAGCAGTTGCTTGGTAAAATCCAAATATGCAAGTGTAAGGCACTTTTTCATTTTTTCATACACGTTCTCCATTTCAATATATTCAAAATGCACTAACTTCCCTCTGTATTTTCCTGTTCTGTCATCCACAAAAATCTCAGAAGGAAAACCAGCTGATATTCTGTATCTCCAAGCCATCATTCCCTCCCGTCTCCCAGCTCTCAGGAGCTGAGCAGTGACCGAAGCACCACTGCACTGCACACCTGAGAAAGGGCCTCACACATCCATCAAAACACAGTTTACAGGCAGCTTCTCATAGTCCCACTTGATCCAAACCCATGACAGAGTTGCACAGAGCAGCATTTACCCATAACTTCCATTCCTCATTATTATAGCATTTTCTTCAGTTGATCACTCAGATTCATTCCCATCACAGGTAAAGTGGTTTTACTTTATAGTAAAATACAGTATCTTGCTTTTAACTGTTACTTTTTACAATCAAAATCAACCTTAGTAAAAACAGTGTACAGCTGAAGACCCTAAGGCTGCTGAAATGAAATAAAAGTAGTTTCTCTGAAGCAATAGCAAAAAAATTATGTACTGAATTTCTGACATGTCTGTCTAGAAAGCAGCTTCACTAGGCCTGGCAGAGATACAGTGTTTGAGACATCAAGGAACAGCAGGGAGAAACAAAGCACCAAAAAATAAAAAGGAATAAACCAACCCAGACTGAACTGTGTGAGAAAAAATAGGGTGAAGATGTAGGAAATGACAGGGAAAGTTGGGGCTGATATAGCTGTGTGTGTGCTGTGCATTACAGATAGTAAAAATTCCCATCTTCCTTTGGGATATCTCCTTACCTATCTGCTATAAAACAAAACTCTGGCCATTACCTGATCATCCAAACGAGTGACAGTCACCCAATAGTCTGGCCTGGGGCACAGAAATGGATGTGAGACCAATTCTGAGCTGACTGGACCCCAGCTAAAACTACTTTTTTTTATTGTTAAATTGTTACTGTTGTTTGGTATATCCTTTGTTTAATGACAATTACAGTCCTGTGAGAAACCAAAGGGTGAGCCACCAGTATATAGCAGACACATCAGAAGAGGGGGAGTTCTAAAAAGAGCTAGTAAAAGATATTAAAATCATTGAGATCAGAGTGGAAATGTCTTCCACATCATATGGTATATATCGTTTTCTTCAATAGTAATAAGAAGGAGGACAGAAGAATGACAGAATTTTCCATGTTTCATTATCGTATCAAATGTTTTACCTCAGCCACTGGCAAGGTCACATCATGAAGAACAAGCCCTGGAACTGCTATTTTTTCCTTTATAATTACTCAGGCAATAAATGACACAGCACAGTTGTGTGTGATCTGTAGCGAGCAAACACCAGAATCCTTGTGGACTGTGAGCACAGAAGATTCACATGGTCCTTTTCCAAGTGTCTTTCCTTACAAGGGAATGGTTATCTGTGAGCATCAGGATGCAAACTCGCTGCCCAGCATTGTTTCGTGTTTCATCTGCTTCAGGGCTGCCTGCACCAGATCAGACAGAAGTCCTTCTTCTCTTAACAAGCATTCCCTGGGAGCATCTGCCAGAACAGGAAAGCAAGTGGTTATTCACTAAGATTTATAGTTAGTAGTCATATAACACCCAACAGGAAAGAATCACTTATGCAGTACAACAGCTGAGCAGGGAATTTTAAGAGGGGCTGCATAATTGACCAACAGCAATATCCCAAATATCCTACTTAGGAGAAGATTAATTTAGTCTCATGCAGCAGGGCAGAATTCAGCCCTACAGGCAACAGGAACATGTTATCTTCCATCCAGCACTGCAGATTGGACTTAGGGTTATTACGGGATATTTCTGGGGTTTATTTTCTCTGAAGCACACAGTATTAGCCATTGCTGGAGGCAGAGTCTCAAACATTTATCTGCACCTATTTTCTCCATAATGAAGGGCTAATTCAATTTTCCAACAATAGGAGAGTCTGGCAGTGGTTGGGATGGAGCAGAGAGCAGAGCACTGAGGCTGGTGGGTGTTACTCCAACAAAAGCAGCAGCCTGGCTCTCTGAGCAGGATTAGAGTTTTGACACTTAGCAATGCATTAGCCTTGGCAGACTTTGAATAATGCCTTATATATATTTATTTAAACATAAATTTGAAATTGTGGACTCCTTTTCAAAGGGCTAAGGTAGCCTGACTTAGTCCCAGTGTAGGATATGAAGGTATTGTTTGCTATTTCCATAATACCCTTATGGTTTGTGATTTTTCTATTTGAATCTCAACATGTGACTAGTTCAGATAAGCAAAATTTCATCCCTCTTTGGTGTGATAACAGTGTTCCACAACCCTGAAAGTTAAGCTACAAAACACTTTGCTTCCCAGTCTAATATGGGACCGTTGCAAGATTTCATTATTTGGAAATGATGGAACTTGACTAAGAGGACAAGTTTCAGCTCCTGAAATAAATTAAGTTTCATCTAAGCCCCTAGTGAATTTTAAAAAAAGCAAACTGTATTTGACACATTTCATACCTGAAAATGAAAACCAAGTACATAAATATTGAAAAACATGAATTATTATTAAGAAAGAAAACCTTCAATATTGTATGCCAACTTTGGGAATGAGTTCATGCCTTCCTTCATCTGCCATCACCCCAAGGCTGGGACCTGACATTACATCACCAGAAACAATAAATAGAAAAGACTGTACTTGAATGAAGCTGAATGTGGAAGTGGAATAAATTATAATTTGCTTTAGTGACATCTGTTTAATATTTGTTCAGTTTTTAGGTAATACTGAATGGTACCAAAGTTGCAATTTTTTTTCTTGCATTTTGATTCAATATCAAGTAATTTAAACTTATACTTGTTACAAAACTTTACAACTGAAGCACTATCTGCACTTGTGAATGTCATGAAAACTATTAATCAAATTAAAATTTTTTCCAAGCATGTAACTGTGAAGTTTAGTATACAATTTAATATCAGTACTATTAAGAACAGAATATGTCTCAACTAATAAATCTAGAGTTTTAGAAGAGTAGATTTTTAAGAACTGCTGTGCGGTGCTTCAGAATCAAGTTCTCCAATAACCACATCAATTCAATATTCCCTCTTGAAAAATCAGAGAAAATATATTTTAGAACTAAATCATAGTATGAAAATAGAAAAGTCTAAATTAGTTGTAAAGACTGTATGAAAAATCTGCAATCATATCTAGCATGTGAAATCAAAGAAATGAGCAAAATTTCTTTGGATGCACTGCGAAAGTGATACAACACTCCTAAAACAACGTAAAAATCTTATTAAATATCTAAATCTGGAAGCTTATATTGCCTTAGCATTGGAATTAGAATTCCATATAAACTGAGTATCCTAAAACTGCTTTACAGAAAATGAAGCTTCAGTTGAAACAATACTGTAAATACTTGAGGCCTTTCAGAAAAGGAGGTTTTCGAATCCAAGATTTCAGACTTTGCACATCCAGATGCCTCAAATAAAGTAAATAGACAGAGATCACAGGATTCTGCTTTCAATTTCTGTAAACCTAAAGTAAACCTGATAATATTTATTTACCTAATATCAAACCTATATATTTATGTGTGTAATTGTCCCAAAATGAATATAGAAATTCCAAGCCACTATGCATAAACTGGATGCCTCTGTAAATTACTGTAAAACGTACAATATTTGAGAAGGATTTACTTCATTGCAAGTTCAAATATTATTAATATGTATGCGACATACCTACCAAATCTTAACAACATATGCATGCAATAATATGCAATGTATGGCAAACCTCAGGCTGCAAAAAGAATTACCTTTCCAAATTCTGGTTTTTCTATCCTTCTGCATTTTACATTCATAATTTTGATTTTTTTTTCTATAAATCTCTGTTTCATTTTAAGTGTTTGTTCTGTTTCTTCCTTTGAAGCTTTAGCTTTTTAAGAACATGGATGTAAAAGAGAACACAAAAAGTTGGCAGTGCCTGCTTGAGGGCCCTTCAGGAGACAACTATTGTGGTGCTGAATATATGTTTTGTATCTTTGCACATTAATGGGGATTCTAAAAGTTGTCTGGATTAAGCCCCATCAAAGTTAACAGCCTCTTTTTATAAGACTTTATCTTTTTCATTTTAAGATGTTATTAGAATAATAAACTTGGTGCCTGGTGGGTTGAAAGCAGGTTGCCATTTACCATATTTAATGACTATCTGGAGATTTTTTTTTATTCAAAGTTTTATTTCGTATTTTCTCTTAAGCACTTCTTACTTTTTTTAGAAAAAGGAAAAAAAAAATCCCATTTTTCCTTTCCAGTTTGGAAGCACTACAAGGTACTAAACACAGAGGCTTTGATTCGTCTTCTTTATCACTTTTTATCTCTTGTCCTTTGGTTATTATCAGTTTAGTTATTATTATCTACCATAACCCAAAAAATCAGTGGTTGCTCTTGTGAAGAAAGGCAGCAGAGAGGAGGTGGATGGCTGGGAGGTGAATTTTCCTGGTTCCACACTACCAAAGGCAGGGGAGCTTCAGTACCATTTACTCACCCTTTCCTAGCTGTAGTAAACTCTAGGCTTTCCCATAGTCAAACATTGAGAGAAACTGGAAATATTTGGAAATCCAAGGAGGAAGAGGAAAACAGGACTTACCCTGTTGGTGCAGAGTCCTCTCACCCTGGTAGTGATGTCCCTGTGGAGCAGGGACCTGTCCATGGGTTCCTTGGGGATGTTGCTTCCCCTGAAACTCAGTTCATGCTCCTTCATCTCCAAGGGAACCACTGACCTCAGGATGTGCACACCAAGCATCCCCTACACCTCTTAGATAAGAGATGAAATTCTTTGTGTTAATTACATGGGGGGTTTTTTGCATTTCATTCAGATTCTTCCTGGCTATGGAATACAAAGTTCTCAGATATCTCCTGGCTTTGATCCTCTCTGTTAATAGATTGTCTGCACTGCAAGGATTAGCTTGTTAATAATGTGATTATTTTCTTCTGAAGAGAAACACAGATGGAGGGGAAGGACAGTGTGGTCATGCCATTGTGTTTGTTAATATCTTTGCAGAATTTTGTGGTATGCAATTGTGAACTGTTCACTGCATAGCCTGGTAACATTTAAGAGTAGCAAAGTAAATATAATAATACATGGTGTTGAATATGTGCAAAAAAGGTGAAATAAGATCGGCAGGAATTTTTTATGTTTTTGATAAATTTCTCATTTCGCTGTATATGCCTGGCATACAATAGAAAACTTATTCAGGAGAAGGTTTGGCAAATTCTCTCCTACATGTATTCCAGCATTTCGATTGCTGTTTATCTGGGTATTCTTGTGTTTTGTGGACAATTAGGATAACAGACATCCTTCTGAGAACACATGCCTAGAAGTAATGTATATCTGTATATTAATGGGTGGAAAATTAGCACCATTTATATATTGACATATGGCATTTTAGGGAAGCAATAGATATGGAGACAGGAACATCTTGGAAGGAATGCTGTTAGAAAGAAAAAAAAAAAAGAACATATCTGAAGTAATTTGGGGATAAAACAATACATAAATGACAGAGTAGAATGTCCTAAACACTTTCCCAGGAATCTGAACTGCAGAGATTGACAAACAATGTCCATGTGAATAAAAGATTAAATGCATTGGTACAATTGCTTGTGCAGTGAAGAATGGAGTTTTCTTTTGGAAGAAACAAAGCATTTCCAGAGATATTCTTGGCAATATGAAGTTAACCCAACCAGGTAAGGTTGTTCCTATAGCTTATCTCAGCTGTCATATCCTTGCAGCACCTTTGCTTCTAGGAACAAATCTGTTGGAGTTGCCAATTAATTTTTTCATAGTGTTCATTGTTATTGTTTATTATCTACAGAAACACATTTCAGTTCACATTTCAAATCTGAAATGCAAGGAGAAATGGCTCAGGTTCTTAAACACGAATGAAAAGTATTGATTGGGATGGTTCACAGATGGAATTTCTCTATCTCTTCATACTAAGAAGGACACGTCCATAAACTGAGCTCTGTTGGAGACACTAAATGTTACCTAATTCTAGTCTAACATTATCTATTACTTTTACACAAATATTTGAATAGTATCTGAAGAAACACAGTTTACAAACTGAAAAGAATTAATCCAAATATATTTTCCTGTTATTAATACCTGTATTTTTTATTTTTCTCCCTGAAGCTGTGCCCTCTGCACTGCATTTATTGAAATTCAGAGTAGTTCTCCATTCTTTCCAGCTGTGATGGTCATAGCTGTAGCATCTGGGCATCTTTATTTCTACATTATGTCCTTTAGAAGGACATCTCAGGAAAGTAAGTCTCTAATAAGACAGATAATTATGGTTCTTAATTTAAGGCTCTTTCTATAGAGATCAGGCACAAGACTTCAAGTGTCAGAAAAGGTCAGTGTGGAAAGGGGAGGGAATGTCCTAAGCAATAACAAAAACACTCAAAAGCACTAGTAGTGTAAAAACTAATGCAATATCTGCCTCTGTCTCAAATTTTAAACACTGAGATAAAGTTCAGTAATCCACTGATCAGATTTATGGAGATGACATATACGGCAACAACTTGTAAATAAGAATATCCTTCAATCCACACATACAATGGGGGAGAAAAAAAATCAAAACCAGGGGATAAGAAGGGAAGAATTTCAAACTGCAAGAACCAAGTTGGGGAAAAAGAGAAGCGTAGTATATTACATCTCTGAAGTCCCCACAATACATGTGATGTTGATTCAGAGACAAAAAATCCCCCATATTAACCTTACAGCAGCACACACAAAAGTCTTGGATTGTAGGAGACCACTGGTGAGGACTGCAATGAGGTCAAAGAAGAGAGATTCTGCATGAGAAAGCTGCATCACACACCTGACAGGTCCTGGAATCAGCTCTACCATTTCCAAACATACAAACAACTCATGCAAAAAAATTACCTATTTGCACCAGATTATAATGGAAATAAGTGACAGTGCAAGGAAGCCACAGGTGATGGTTTAGTACCTGCCACTCCAAAAGCATTTCAGAGAATATGCACGTCCAGAGAAGGTCAGAATCACTGAAAAAGCCATGAAATCACATCTAGACACATGGGATAAACTTGCCAAAGTGCTGTAAATGGTCACCATAATAACTCTGAGACAACACTCAGAGAGCAGAGCTGCAGCAAAGCCAAGATAACTAAACTCCATTTGTCTTCATTTGCTTCACTGACCTACAGGGAATATTTAACTTGCATTTTGTCACACATTTATTTTTCTGCTGTTTGGCACCACCACCCAATTTTCTTGTTAGGGTGAAAGAGTATGTACTTGTTACAAGTACCTCTATTTCAGCGGATCCTCTTAATTCAATCGAATCAGAACTGAAACAGAACAATAAACACAACATAATTTTTCTTCTGAGAATGACATATTTGTATATTCTTGACATTATTGGCAAATTACTTTAAAGATGTATAGATGGTAGTTGTTGAATATTTAAATAACTGTCAGAACTTGAAAATATAACACAGTTGTGCTAAAGAGAGGCCAAATTTCAGAGTAAAAGTTCACAAAGTTAAGCATAACCTGGCATCCTTCCAGCACTGCAGAGCCCATTGAGTGATCACTCATACCCTGTGCTGTGGCCAGGGAATCAAACTCCTGCAGTTTGAAGTCCAGGAAGATTTTCTGGGTTGTCCGGGTTGCCTTTGAGAGCTGCAAAGTGAGCCTGACTTTCCACACCAGTTGAAATCATTTACATCCAATAAAGCACTTGGCCATGAGCTGATCAAAGTGGAGTGTCTTCCAAAGCAAGTCCTTGCATTCTAGAGGACCTAATTGTGGCTGGCACGTGGACTAAAGACAGGCTCTGAAAGGAAAAAATAAGATTCAATTAGTGTAATTTGTTGCACATTTTCATATTTCTGAGTCTTTGACTTTCATCTCTATAATTCTAATTTTCTTTTTTTTTTAAATCTTGTCATGTCTAAGGATAAATTTCAAACAGAAGCAGCACAACTTTTTTTTTTTTCTCTCAAGATTTCTGCTCTTCTAAACTTTTATTCCTTGTTTGCTGGACTCACAACAAAATAAAAAGACTCCATGTTCCCCTTCAGCTGGATGAGGGTGCCTTCATGATTCAGTCTCTTTCTTTTCTTTCAATTTTCCATATTCCTCTCCAGAAATGCCCTTCAGCTGAGCACCCTCTGCTGTGCTCCTACCAAGTGGAATCCCCAGCTGCCTCCTTTTTAGTCTCCCACTACCACCTTTAACAAATGTGATTTATGAACTCATTAAGTATAAATCCTCTGTCCCAGGCTTACATATTATTTCAACAGAAACAAAATAACATCTTTTGTATTTTTTAAAAATGAATGGAAATAAAACTTGGGACTGATATTCTTCTGTGAGCAGCTCAGTGTACAAATTCAAACTGAAGTAAAGACATTAAAAATTACAGCTTGTGCTGAAACAAACATCTCATAGTTCAGTCTGCACAAAGTAATTGTAGTAAGAACATAACTAATTATGAAAATTTTAACAACTGCCTTTTTAGTTGAAGCTGTAATTCTGAGGTGGAGGAGATGCCTGCCAAGCAAGGTGAAAGCAAAGACACAACTGACAGGACAACACGCAATCAAAATCCCCCCTTCCATAAAACAGCCTTGTTACACTCACAAGAGATGACTATCAAAAATTTACCAAGGTTCATAACATTTGATCATTTTATTTAGCTGATAAGCAGGCAGCTTGCTGACTTAATTATATGTAACAACACCCTTAAAATTCCTGCACTTCCACAAATGTTGACAACACTCCAGCTTTGTATTGGGGCATTCTTGGTACTCCAGCGACTCCCGAGCCTAAACATTAATTACACTTACATAATTATTGTGCTGACAATTAATCTGAAGTTCTGTGCTGAACTAGGAATGTTTACTTTTTTATCCAAATTGACATATTTGGTTTATTCCCTCAGTCACAGATGTACAGCCACTCCGTCAACCTGGACTAACTGCATTATGTTAATTAGAAAAGAAACTTTAATTTCTTTCCCCCGTGGACCCAAAGCAATCCAGAGGACATGGTTGCTAAGATGCATTCTTATAAAAGAAAAGAATTCCTACATACTAACATCCAGCAAGTGCTGACTGTGTACTGAAAAAAACTTCTGTTGACAGAGAGCAAGTGAACTAAATTTTAATTATTAAAGGTTACTGCATAAAACCGGGAAAACTTTAATAAGCCAGAATTAAAGTGGTGATTAAAACGAGTATGCTTGGCATTAAGCTTGACAACTAAGGCTGAAATGTGTGCTGCAGTAAAAGAAATTAGGGACAAATACTCAAAATTGGTTATTTTCCTAATTATTTTTCCCACTTCCCTCTTTTTAAGGAATAAAACCTTATAAAATCTACAGAACTTAATTGTTCTATTCCACTACATATAGCACACACAAGAGACAATTTCTTTAGGTAAATATTTACTTGTTTGTAAATTGTTTAAATTTTGATGAATCTTACATGTTTAATTATCTTTTCAATTTGCATAATAAATAACATAGGAAACTTTCTTTAAAAAATAGTGGAAAAGTGAAAATATTTCCCCCGGAGCACCTCTAAAACACCCATGGTTACTCACCATGGTAAACCCTGAGACACAGACTCGGGTACGTGAACTTAAATATTTCTCCTTTTCTCTGTTTTAGGTTCTAAACTCATCCTTTTTACCATTATTTGTACCAGGTGTCCAGTAAAACCTGTTGAAATCCCACATAACACACATGCGCCAGCAAATGAGCAACATGAAAACATAGTGTTCAAAATGCTACAAACAGTGAGGTGTTACATTAATTATATCAGTAACTTGGAGAGCATATGGCACTTGGCAAAAATCAAGAACCAATGCTCTCAGTCTAATAATATATCTTAAACTGTACCCATTGCTTCAGAATTAAAGCTTTATTAATTTAATCCTCAGAAATAATTCAACTTTGACTCTCTTCACATGTCTTTAAACGTGGGGGTTTTGCCTTTGTAAAATTTGAAAGCATATGTATTTTAATGGGATATTTGTTCCTGACTTCCTGTGGCTTTTCTGACAGTCTCAGCCTAAAGGTATTTTGAATGAATTTATTTTTTATTCCACATGCTGAATACATGACAACTGTGGCTACAGCAATTATAACTCCTATAGTGTCCAATTTCTAAACTATTTTTTCCTTTTGAGTCTTTCTCTTTGTCCAAAAAAGTTCAAACTCTCTAGCCATTAAAATAAAATAATCCAGCATACTTTAGACCAGAAGAGTAGAATTAATGCTCAAATATTCTACATATTTCTTGCAGTTTCAGTTCCTGAAAGGCTGCATTATATCTTCGTGTTATATCAGTGTACATCATTGCTATATTGGTTAAAAGGGATACCACTTCACAGTTTATACCTTGTCAACTTTGTACACACTCACACTATTTGACGAGAATAAATTGTACATTTACATGTCGTTTCAATGCTGCTGTTATTTGCAAACACTGTGGCTTCAAGCAGCAAACATAAATCACATTCCTTTGTTATTAAATCCTACCTGTGCATCAACATAAAGAACTGCAGAGTTCTTCCTATAACAGAAGGAATATAAGCAAAAAAGACACTTCCTAAGAAAGGTTACAATGAAAAATAAAGTTACATCTTCAGTCAGGCTTTTCCCTGGATTGAAATGGCAGATAAAAGAATTGTATTAACACAAAAGTAGTTAAAAAGAGGAAAAAAAAACCCCTGAAATGTAGAGTAGCATCACACATATGTTACTGAAGAGTGGCCACCTCTGGGTGAAATATAGTAGACTTCTCAAATCAAAAAACTGCACAAATGTGAAGTAAATTTATATATCCATCTATAATGTTTCCTATAGTTATTTAGAAGAGAAGTTCCTTTCAAAGTAAGTTCTAATGTCAGATCTCCAGACTAAAATGTTTATTTCAGAAAGAAAAAAACCCAAACTAACCAAACCTCTACGTCTCAACAATACTGAAAATAAACAAAAATATTGATCGAGGCAAACACCCAATAGAAAAATACAAGCAGTGCAGGACATCAATATCAGGGACAATTACTTGTACAAATTGATGAGTAAAAACTCTTTAAGAAGTACTAAGCTTGGTTTAATATTGTTTTGGGATAATGTGAACAGTCTGGTAGTGATGCAGTATCAACAGTGAAAATTTAGTTATAGAAATGTTATCTAGAGACTTTGTATTTCATTTTGAGGAAAAAAATGAAGAGTAAGTAATATCTTTTCTAATGTACTTGTGCCCAGATTTCAACAAATAAATTTAGAAAAAAATCACCAAGTTCCTGACCGAGAAACACTGTCAGGTAGATAAGATTGTTAGCACCCACTCCTTGCAGATATATAATCAAACTTTGATGCCATCTGCATGCATGTTTTTACCTGTTTTCAGTAAATCACAGATGCTGAAAGAGGATATGATGGCATTTATGAAACAGCTACTGGTACAGATATAGGTTGGAGGTTAAACCTCTACTACAACAGGAAGAGGTTAAAGGGAATATCTACATGCCAGCACTGGAGTTTTTAGTGCTCCTTTATTTGGCTGAGAAAATATAAATTTATTTATAAGCAAATTGTCAAAACAAAGCACTTAATACATTGGCTTATACTGCAAGTCACTGGTGCCCTTGGGCTAACAGAATTTATAAGATTTTCTTTCTTTATTGATTTTCTTCCCTCCTCTGACTCAATGCATATTTTATATAGTATTCTTGGCTGCTTAGGCTCTTTTTTTTAACCAGAGTTGTTAATTTTCCAGGATAAATACTGATGGAAGCATTCACTTTTGCATATGAAAATAAAAGGCTTCAATGCTCTGCATTTCAGAGTTAATTAACAGTGAGTAAATCTGTGAAAATTAAAATGAGCCTCACGATGACAACTCCATGGAAAGCAAGAACATCCAGGGGTGGGTCATGTCCCTGACTTGTGACTGACTGAGCAGAAACCTTTATGTGACACAGACACAACTATGCTGATGTTCAGGAATAATAAAATACAGAGGGAGACAAAGTGAAAAAATCAGAGTGTTTCTATAAGTATTTAAACAAGTCACAAATCATAGATTTAACTGGCAGAAGTAAGGACAAATAAATTCAATTACCTGAGGCTGAATGAGTGTAAAATGACTTTTTTTTTTTTTTTTTTTTTTTTTTATAAAACCATTACTTTATGAGATTGAACTTGAAAAGACCATGCAAACTTTTTTCTAAGGCCAACCATTTTTCAGCAATGCTGCATTTTCAGGAGCTTGAACTTATTTGGTAGTTTAGGGATATTTTTAAACAAACAGACCTTTAAGAACAAGGAAAGAAACATTTTTCCTTTTGGTTTTGTTGGGAAACCAAACCAAAAACTGTCTACGAATACAGATCTGAATTTGTTACACGAGAAATTATACAGGTAAAATTTTTGAAAAAACAGCTGAAAATTAGGTTTTGTTCTTTACAAGAAAATTAGGTAACGAGCAGCAGAATAGGACTGTTTTCTAAAACATTTTAACTTTTAAAGGTAGACATCAGAACAGCTGGACAGGTTTTAAACACACTCTTATCTGTACTATCATTGTAAAAAGCTAGTTAAGACATGAGAAGTTATAAAGAATTACACATACAGAACATGAAAACATGTCTGCTTCCATTCAAAAGCAAGTTTATATGGAAAACAAATAGAACTCTTTAGAATTTATTTAATAGATAAATTAAATTAAACAAATTTATCTAGACTCATTACCAGTGCATAACATCCAAGAAAATCATGAAAGCTTTAAGATTAGGATGGACATATTTTTGAAGAAAGTTACTTTATCCACAGCCATATAGAACATGTGAAATTTCTTTGGACCGAGTGAAAAATCAAAGACAATTAAATGGCTGAAAATATACAATCAGATTTAAAGAAGTTACCTGTTCATCAAGAAGTGATTCTATGACTGGGAAAACTAGATTTCTATTTAACCAACTATTGTATTCATGATTTATTAACTTTTATCATTCCCTGCAGTCTGCTCTCAGTGTATTATATACTGATACCATTTGAAATGAATGTTTTGAAACATACTGGCAAACCAGGTTAAAAGATATTAATTTTTTTTATGATTTCATGTTCCATTATTCTTTAAGTTTGAAACCAATACTTAATTGCTAAGTGAGACAAGGAAAAACACTGTTTTTACCATAGCTAATATACATTGATAAAGAAAATCTGAACAGAATGGAAGACACTGATTTAATTACCTGTTCTTTGACTGAGAGATAAAATAACCAGAGAAGTTAAATTGTTCCTTTTTCCTCTGTATAAAACCTTATCATTAAAGCCTTAGAGTATTTATTTTTTGTGTGTGTGTGAGTTTGCTTTCTAAGGGGTTATTTCTCTTTCCTTTTGTTATTTTGTGAGCTTAGGTAGATTATTGATAATCTCAACACATTCTTTTTTTCAGTTAGAAAGCACGGGAAGTCTAAGATTATTATTTCACTTCTTTCACTCCTTCTAAAAGTCTTAATTGGACTTTTAATTTTATCTCCATAAGCAGAACCATGACAGTGAAGCCAATCTTATGGAATGACTTATCTCTCCTGGCCACAAAAACAGCACTGGAGAATGCAAGGAACTTTCTGTAAAAACTTTTGCTTTCAGACTGAGGGTTTGTTGTTGTTTTCTTTCTTTTCTTTTTTTTTAAATTAAATTTTCATGGAAGGAAAGAGCTCCACGTATTCAGTGTCTTATCAAGGGTAGAAAGCAGGATTTCAGCTCTCCCATCTAAACAGTGAACTGTGCTGCTTTGAAATGACATTAAACACATCCCCTCCTCTCATCTCCATCTCTTGATGCTGCTAACAGCCACTCTCTCAATTAGCTCTTTTTCATTCATTAGCTCTTTTTCCTTCATGTCTCTCTTATAAACAAATATTGGTGGGATTTTGGCACCAATCCTATCACCTACTAAGTGGAATACTGAGGCACACATGAGCATCCCTAAATCCCACCTGCCTTACTTCTGAGGGGTCTTGAATAACATAGGAGCCATCATCCCTACCTTAAAAATCTTCCTTCTGCTCATGTTTTCACATAACAAATTAACTACAACTGCCTTAATAATCCTCATAAATTCTTCATGCAATCTCTTCTTTCCAAACTGCTTATCAGGTTTATTACTTCTTTTTTTCAAATCTTTCTTATAGAAAAAGTATAAAGTATTAAGGGTACTGGATTTACCTTTTTTTTTTTTTTTTTAAATGTCAGAAAAATTAGCCCCCATTTCAACTCACATATATGGGCAGGCACAACCATTTGTTCCTACTTCCATACAGGTACTGTAGTGAATAAATTCACTTTAAATCTCTCCTGTAAAGCCGCTCCAATTTTCATTCTCACCAGCAGACACTGCAAGGCTATGTCAGAACTTGTTAGACCCCTCTTGGAAAAACAGCCAGCTCATAAAGCCCAAACACATCCAGAATCAGAGCACTGTTTATTAAATAAAGGAGAGTTGATGGTAAAAGGGATGGAAAATTATCACATTGCATTATTGACATTCTAAGGGGAAGATTTAATATTCAAGTATAATATTTTAAGTTCAGTGTTGCCTGTTGTTGTGTAATGACTAATAGCATTTCACTGCTTGTCTGAGTACAGTTTCTTTTAGATATTTCTGAAAGTTGCCTCATGACTGACCCAGAGAGGATTTTTATTGTTTTAGCTGTAGCTTTTTCATATTTGATTCTCTCCGCACTGGAGAAATGACTCAGCCATGACCTGTCAACCCAGTCACAGGTTGATGACAAATTGCAATTTGCAGAATTAAAGGAAAATGAAACATAAATTCCAATTATTAGCCCTTCTTTAAGTATTTTCTTCCTCTTATTTGTCCTTTAAATTTTTCTAGGAACAGCTAAACACTGAAAGATGTGTTCTACAACTATTCAGTAAATTGCTTTGTGCATAATCCTGAGAAGGAAGCAGAGAATATGGGAATGGTTTCCCCAAGGCAACTGCTTTCCTTGTTTTCCTTCTCTGTGAGGATCCAGACCAAATCATCACTGCGGGACAGGTACCTGAGAGAATCCTGAGCTGGACTCTGAGGAATCATTAGGAAATAATGGCAAATCAGTCATCTTGGAATTTTGTGATTCCTTCATTTTGAGAAGCATGTGGACTTATTTATTTGTATTCCCAGTAATCTGATGGGATATAAAAAGTACAGATGTGAAAAGCACATGATTCTTAAGTGAGCTTACATGTGCTAGATTTAGATAAGCCCATGGCATCACGGGGCACTATTCCTCAAATTTTTTGCAAATACATTTTATTGAGAGATTTAAACCATTTCAATTTGGTTTAATATGATTATTTCAAATTTTTCCTCTCATACATTTTATTAAGCCTGGCCTCTCATATTTTTTCCAGACAACTCCTTTTCTGATCTGCTGCACATCTATACCTGAGTCTGTAAATTAAGTAGACACCTCGATAACTATTTCCTATTTCTTATATTCATGCTCAGATTTTATTCAATTTATTTTAACTCAATTTCACACCTCTGTCAAATCTGTTCTAGTTAGTGACTTCTTTGCCTCATTTCTTTTGTCTTTCATGAAAGAAATTTTGCTATTACCTGGGGAAGAAGAAGTTTCCCAAAGTTCCTCTCCAAGTCCAAGGTCTGCTCCTTTGCCATCTTGGTTCTGCTGCAATAAATTTTCTCAGTTTATTTCTTACAAATCAGATAGAAGACTAATCTCATTGTGGCCACATTTTACAAAGTTTAGTGCAAGGCTGTTTTGTCTTGAATGTGTTCTTTTCATATTATTTTTTAAAAGACATAAGCACAGTCAAGTGCTTCAGTCACTATAAATACTACAACAAAAGGCCAATTTCAGGCAAAAATGGAAATTCTGCTGAAGGGGAATTTTGCACTGGAGATTCCTCCTCAATGCAGAGTTGGGTTTCCAGGTCTGATGACAAAGGGGTGCAGTATTTACATACAACACTGTGACTTGCTAAAAACTTGGAATAAAGCATACACCTAAGCCCAGAAATTGTTATTTTATGCAATTATATGACACCTTGAAAGTTTGAGTCTACATTTATATCTATACATAACTCCTGAAAAGCAAAATATAAATCAAAATGCATGGATAAATGATCCCAATAAAATTGGTGTGTCATCACTTCCTATCCAGGGGATATAAAGTAATAAATGTTGATTTTCATGAGTAAACCCGCATTTCAAAAGTCATTAATGAAGTCTAAGGAGAGAAGGAAAAAAATGTGCCCATAAATTACATTTGCTCAAGAAGAAATTTGCACATATTTCCAAAAATACATGAAGAGAAAAAAGGTATTCACAGAAAGACTCTGTTTTGCTGACCAACTAAAAAAGCTGCTGTGATTCATAATCTGGTGCTAGTAGAGCATGTGAATTTGTACCCTTGAACATACTTGCCAAATTTCCAACCATGACATTTCAACATGAATTAAAGATTATCTGAAGAGTGAAATACATAATTATATAATTTAAAAAATTTAATTACCTTTAAATTAATTACATTTAAATTTTGTATGGTTTCTGGACAAAATAAGGACAGTATTAGACATTATCAATCAAATTTCTTTCAAAATATCATTATAATCTCATGTGCTGCATTTGAAATGTGTTATCGTTTCATAGCACTTATACCAGTAACGAGTCAGTGATTCCAATTGGTTTTGCCAGTTGGTTTTATCCTTGTTGGGGAATTACCATGGCTCCTAGTTAAGAAACCATTTTGGGAGAACTTACCTACAGAACTGCAGAAAAACTCCGTTACTTTTTTTTCTGTAGAAGTCCCAGAACGTAGAACTTTATTTCTTTACTGAGATTTTCATTTTGGAAGTAGAAGAAGGTCAACATTTCAAAGATGCTTTCTTCTGTTTCTTTCCTGCCTTGAGGATCAAAATGGGAAGGAAAAAAAAAAAAAAAGAGCAAAGAAAAAAAATCACAAACCACCAGAACATTAAAACTTGTACTTTGTTATAGAACACTTCCCTAAATAATTTTTTTAATAAATAACTAAAATGTCAGCATGTAAATGGAATGCAGAGAAGGTGGGAATCATCGTTCCCAACACTAGTCAAGATCAGAATAGGGATTAAAAGTTAATAGTTCCACTTAACCTTCATTATCATTCTTAAATTATGAGACCATGCAGATTACAGCTCTGTATAAAAAATATTTCTTGAAGAGAGAAGCAAACAGATTTTAAAATAATCGAGCTAATTTTTATATGCACCAAAAATCTGCTATAAACACAATTAAATCAAATCCTTATAATTGAGCTGGATTTTATCTGCCTTCACATCTTCAGTTCTCCCTCTCAAATAACCAGCCCTCCATCTAAAGAAAAAAAAAAATAAATAAAGCCTCCAGCACCCCAGTAACTGTTAGGAAAGAATAAAGAAAGAAGACATGCTGTTCTGTATCTCAACTCATTAGCAGCTAATGAAGCAGAGGATAACAGCAGTCCAGAAGGAAACAGAGGATGATTCAGCTGAAAAAGGGCAGCAAATGAAGACAGATAATGGGTGTAATGAGCCAACAGAGGAGTTTTCAGGTTGTACCTTTGAATTCACACTCAGCTCCAGATGTTTCTTCCTATTTTCTCATGTAATGAAATACATGGAGAAGACTTTTTTTTAATTTTTTTTTTCTCATTCTGATTACAAAGAGGCAACAGCCTGGACTATCTCTACAACTGTGCTTTGTCATAATAAATCTTCACAATTATTCTGGACAACTGCGAATGAAAATCACTGGCACTTAAAATAATATTTTCTTCAGAGAACGATTCAATGGGTTGACATTCTCTCCCATGGAAGCCAACAGAAAGCATGTGCAAGGACAGTATTTGGGCAACAGACCATAAAAAAAAAAACTGAAAAACTTTTATTGGAAAATTACAATCCTCTTCCCTGGCAGCAGAGGAATCCAGAAAAGCAGCAATGCAAACCATCTTTGCAAGGTGCAAAATAAATAAATAAATAAAATGGAATAAACAATTCACAGAATAGTGTTGTTACAAGCACAGATGGAACTACCTGTTGGATGGAATAGAAAATGTTTTATATGGGATAACACCTGTCATTCCTCAGATAACCTCTGTGCATACCATCCACAGGTTGAAAAGCACAGAGGGAAAAGAGACTCAAAGTTCAACAAATATTTCATAAGTACATAAGAGGACAGAAGTGACCAAATCACAGAAACACAGAATGGTTTGGGTTGGAAGGGATCTTGAAGCTCATTTTATCCCAACCCCCTTGCCATGGGCAGGGACACCTTCCACCAGGCCAGGTTGCTCCAAGTACTATCCAGCCTGGCCTTGGACATTTCCAGGGATCAATATATAATCTATACATGTACTTTAAAATAAGTTTCATGTGTTAAATGAGTCATCAGGAGGAAGCTTCTGAAAGGTTTATTTTATTCCTTGTCATGTTTCTTTCTCCTCTTCTGACTAAAATATTAAATATCAGCTTCTCCCTCATCCCACACATTATTTTGTGAGAAACAGCAATTACTCTCTCTGTAACAGTAAAAAACTGGCAAAATATTCCTGATACCTGCCAACATTTCAAGTAGAATTTTCTGTATTTTTGAGGCAGACATGTTATATGTGACATAGTACAGCTGGCAAGTGGTGGGATTTTCAGATTTAAAAACTCTCCTTCTGTTCACTGCTTTAAGTATAACTCTTAGACAAAATTAATTACATGCTTTTCCCTCTTTATATCCCAACTTTTCTCTGCTATTCCTAGGCAGTAGCCTCAAGTCCATTTTCAGTGTAAAATTCCCAAATCGTGTGTTCAATTGCAACATAAACCTTAAAGGCAGCAACATAATTATTGCCGTAAGCTCATCTTTATGTCAGCTTAGCATTTGCCAGGGAACAACTTAAGAGTTATTTTTAGGCCTTTAAACAGGGACACATCTGGCATGGGGTGCTCATTAATGAAGTGTGTTAAAACTGGGAAGACACTGCTGATATCAACAGAGGAAAACATTGAGAATCTGGAACATTTGGCCTGGTGTTTTATGTGCTGCTTGGAGTGCTAAGTGTTAATAACAATGAATCAAAACCTGGCAGAATGTTCTTTTTGCAACATCAGCCATAACATAACAGACTTTTAAGGTGTTGATACAAATTTCTGTCCTCAAATTGAGTAAATTCAGGCATTTAAACATAATTCTAGAATTCTATCTCATGCATGGGCTCTGTTTAGTGTCATGTACTGTTCCAGATATAGTCTGGAAATAACTGCTAAGCAATCCATCTTTAAATTCAGTGACTGATCATATAAATTATATGTTTTCTATAATAATAACTCTCTAAAATATGCAGCATATTGTAGATAAAATACAGCTTCAACAAGCAGCCTCTGTTTTAAACTACAGCAGGAAAATTTGTGTACACAGTACTTTGGATCACTCTAATCTGAAAGAAATCTTGTATATAATATAATTCCAGAGAAAGTCTTTAAAGATTCACAATCCAGCAGAATGTGGCCCAGGCTGTACCTCGTACATAAATTTGTTTTCCTCTTTTACCTTTTATTCCTTACTGTAGTAAGATCAAATGTTTTGTGTATGAGAACTCACCTAAAAAAAATAAAATCAAAAGTAGTTCAATAAATATGCAAAAACTCAGTAGCACAAAGGATGCTGGATTTATGGGAAAATAAATAAGTGCCAAACATCTAATTGGGTAAGTAAAAGAAACTTTTTAAAAACTATACTTCTAACTTAATTCTTACTATTTTCTATTTGATGTTTCCTGTCTATCTTCAATAGCATGAGAGTAGATGACCAGAAAGAGCAATTTTTTTTTTTTACTGTTCATAATTTGTTGGACTAAAAAGAGAGTTTGTTCCACTTTACATGATGCACAGAAAGTGTTGCATCATAAGGTTAAGGCTTATTATCATCAGGTCATGATGAAACATGGCAGTCTAATATACATATCTTTACCTGTGAGACACATTTTTCCCCATTTTCTATCCATAAGCAACAACACATGAAAACCTCTGACAGACAGGGGATCAAATAAAACACTGAGTATGCTCTAGAACTTATATGTTTCTAAAACTGTTTAAATATCTTTATTCTCAGCATGACCCAGGAAACAGAACAGAAAAGGTCACATTCTTGCAATTTAGACAAAATTGGGAAGACAATCCCTACATCAGTCCTAGCAGATGGAAGGGTTACAGGACTTCCTATCACTGTTGACACTTAAAAGCAAGTTAAATACTCCATTCATTACTTAACAGTTTAGACCACAGCAGGAGTTACCTCCAAACCCAAAGACCTATTTCAGGTGTGCTCCAAATAAAGAAGCAAGGGAAGCCTCATTTTGGGGCACTTAACCTGAAGAGCAGTTGGTTGTCTACATTCATTTCAGCTTAAATATACACAGTAGCCTCATCTACAGATTATGTCTTTCTAAAGACATAATTCTAAAAAGAGTAATTATTTATTTTCTTTCCAAGTTACATTTGCAGCGAGCATTTGCATACTATAAAGAGGAGAGGTAAATACTGGATATGTGCTGAGAGAAAGGTCTGAGACACGAGAACAGCACTTTTTAATTTGCTAAGGTCCACCAGAGGATCTTCCTTGAAATTCCTTAGTAACAGAAGGAAGTTATTTCAGGTCCCTGGAGAAAATTGCTTAATTCATTTGCATGACATTTAGTGTCATACTCCTACTGAGAGATACACATTTAGTTGGAAGGAAATAATTCATTAAAGGGTATAAGGCAATTCTCAGCTTCCAAAGTTTTTGTACAGAGGGAAGTCCAAACCCTGCTGATACTCAGGCAAAATATATAAGGATAGAGATGTGTTTTGGCCAACAGCAACAAAAATATTGGCTGTGTCTGGTACCTCTGCATCCAGTCTTGAAGTTTTCCAACTGGAATTGATGCTGACTTATGCTTGGCTGCAGTGTGGATGACATGCTCTGAAGAAGGTCTGGAAAAGAGAAATAAGGCTTCATGCCAAAAGCAGGAGAGGTTTGTATCCATGACAAGCCTTCCATACAAAGGAAAACCCAGAGTCCTCATTAGTAAAACCAGTAGGATCAGTTTACTCACGTGACCAACAGTGATCCAGGCACAGGATCCAGGGAAGGTTCACAGAAAGTGCCATATCTCAGTGTTTCCAACTACAGGGCAGAGACACTTGAGACAAAATTTTCAGCATATGCCAGAATATAGTTTAAAACTGTCTTTTTTGAAGACAGTCTAGATTTCATTGCATCAACACAGGAACAGAAAAGCCACACAGAACATGATGCTTGAAACATGAAGAAGAATTAACATTCTCTTTCTTAGTAATCCAAGAGTCTTCTCCTGGGCAAAGCCACTTGTAAACAGATGATTATTTAATATCGACTTTTGAAGCTATTTAGCATCTACTTTTGCAGCCATTGTGAACTGTTGAGTACGGGGCCTTTCTGAAAGCTCCACCAGTTTGAGTTCCCAAACAGAAAGGCAGCACTATTTCAGAAATTAGTCAGACACTTAAAAGGCCTGAACATCTGTGAAAACCTAAATGGAAGCTGTGCTGCAGTGCAGCCTGTAACACTGGGAGAGCCTGTTCAGGACAGCTTGCTGGGGCTTTATGATAAACCTGTCTAATGGTTTTCTGCCACTGAAAGGGGAGGTTCAGCCCTGCTCTTGAATTCACTTCCCTTGTGTTGGAATTGCAAATTGACTGACTCTGTAGTTAATTGGTTAAAGATGGTAAACTGCAAGAAAATGTTTGTGCCACTGAGGAGTTGTGATCCCATGGCTTTATCACAGCAATTCCTAGCACAGCCTGCAAAATATGCATCCAGTACCTTCCACATGCAACTGATATTGCTGAGAACCCAAGAAGCTCTGCTTAGAGAGTGGAACAAAGACACTTTGCACACTGAGACTCCTTACTAGTTATCTGAGGTTATCTGTAAGCCAGAGGGACAAACTCAGATTTCAGGGAAATAAGCTTTAGGAACTCCCTACAGCTGGACAAGTCAATTGACAGTGCCATGAATACAAATGTTACTAATAGAACTGTTTATGTTTCTTCCTTGTATTTTGAAAACAATATAGTTTAAAAAAAAAAATAAAGACAGAGGTTTCTGACTGCATAGCAAGATTTTTAGCTATTCACTTTCTGCCCATGGAGACAAAGCCAATCTTGTAAACAACAAGGCTATAATCCAAAGCCGGAAATCAAGACTCATTTTATGAAATTTCTTTCCCTTAAAAAATTTGAAATAACGTTTGTGTCAGTGTGATTCAGAGATGAGTGTTCTCAGAAGTGGTTTTTTTCCCCTCTAGGAAAAGGTTTTGCTTTTTCAAACAAGCTCAGACCATTAGCAGTGTCTTTAGAAACCTTGTATTTTCTTTCCCAAGCTTCCACATGCTCAGGCTGGAACTGCTTTTGTGTGTATAATCTTATAAAAACAAGGATGGGAACAGTATATGTAATTCAAACAATTAAGCCACTGCAATGAGGGGAGAATAATGTCTCCGTGTGTTAAATCATATTTGCAGTTTGGGCACTGTCCTGCATAATATATCTGAATGGTGCAATGTTTTGTCTGCCATAAATAGCAGCTTTTACTTTCTTTGCAATTCTCCTATATCAGCCCTGCACTAGGATAAACAACACACCATAAAAGAGCAGAAGGCACAGTTAAGATAGAATCATTATGCAAATAGGTTATGGCATGCTTTATATGAGAACAGCTTCCCTAAAGAGACCTAATGGGATGACTGACCTATAAAGCATTTAATTTGTTGTTAGCATTTCATTTAATTGTCTTTCAGTTCCTCCAGGAATAAAACTTTTAATTGTAAAAACTTCCAAATGACATAATGGTTGATTTCTCTTTCTGTAACTAACAGGTTCCTCTCATAGTAAAAATAGCTTGCTGTGATTTCCAACTGTAATTTTTAAATTCTTGTATAATTCTGGTGAAAAAAGTTGGGATGCTAGACTTCAGCTGAAAAACTCTATTAAAAGAGTGTTATTCTAGAAATGTTAATGAGAGGCTTGTTGGAGGAAGACTATATATCTTGATATACAGATATACAACAGATGATCAATTTTTCTCACTTTTGACCTTTGAGTGGTAGACTCAGGATCCATAGTCCTGGCAGGATTGATTATTGTGTGAAGGTTACATACAATAGGGGGTAAATAGAGTATATCAATAAATCTTCATTTTCTTTGGCCAACTACTAAAGGAGGTTTAAAATCACTAAAAAAAAAAAAAAATCTCAGGGCATCTAGTACTAATTATCAAGTCTAAGAAAAGGGACTGGATAAATAACATATTCTGAAATGTACTGGTTGTTTCAAAAGAAGCCTTCAGGTCGGTTTCCAAAGTTAAATCGAGGTTTTTTTCCACAGGGAAATGTTATGTCTCCAAAGGCAGGCCTGGAGGCACCTTCTAGAATATGATAAACTAAGAGGTCATTACCATTGGGAATTTGGGTTCAGTTTGGGACTTTTTTTGAACAATGAACAATGGGGTGGCTAGAAATATGCAAGACTGCTCACAGCATTTTGGGTTCCATCAGCAAGAGAAGAGTCACAAAGATCATTCCAACCCATTTGACTCTCACCAGGCCACCCCTGGAATCCTTTGTCCAATTTTGAAGCCCCAGCTTCCAAGGCACAATAAAAAATGGAAAAGGTACAGCAGAGGGACACCAAGATAATCAGACACTGGGAGACCTTGGCATGTGGAGGGAGGAAGAAAGTCCTTTTGTTCATCTAAGAATAGAGAAGGCTCAGGGAAAAAAGCAGGTACAAACTTCAGAAAAGGTAACTCTGGAATGATGAAGGACGAGGGGCTTCATGTGCTCCAGGGGAAATATTGGTCTGGAACAAGAAAACAATTAATTGCAAGAAAAAACAACAACATTGGAATAAGTTCCAGAGAAGTGTGGAATCTCCCTTGCTGGAAACATTCCTGCCTCAGCTTGACAGGGATAACCTTTCAACAGAAGGTTGGAGCAGATGGGGCTCCAGAGATGCCTCCCAACCCAGATTTTTCTATGATTCTAAAAATGTCTGGAATGCTGCTGTGACATTTCTTCCTACCCAGCCTTTTTTTAAAACACAAAATCTTGCCTGAAATTTATACTTCATTTCACAATTATGTATCATGTTCTCAATTTTGTTATTAAAAGAAGCCACCTCTCTACAAACTGAACAAATGAAAACCCCTCAGTTGTTAGTCCAGTATTGTATAAGCTAATTCTGTTGAAAAGACATGACAAAGACAAGAACTGCTAACCAGGGATGGATTTGTGATGGATATATTTTAGTTATGGCTCCAGAGACTATTAAATGTAAACAAAAACATAAAGAGAAACATATTTTAAAAGGTCAGAGCACAAGACTCCAACTCTAACCTCAAGCAAGCAAAAAACCCAGCAATATTTTTATAAAGGTTTTTTCCAGTCCCAAGATATTGAAATAAAATTGGAAAATACATTTTTAGTGGGGATAGGAATACACATGGTCCTTCCAAAAAGAAAAAAAAGAAAAAAGCTTTTAGTATTCCGTTGGCATTCATTTCCAGGAAGCTGCAGAACTCATGCATTTTCATTTAGATTCTTCCATCTTAACCTTCCTTCATGTCATTGCACCCTTAAGCAAAAGTGTATAATGTATATTATTTTATCCATTAATCTCCCATTTTTAATGTTACTATACCTCAAAATGACTCACTGTGGCCAACTGTTGAATATTAAATATTTTTTCCAGCATAATACCATGTTTTACAAGCAATTCAAAGCAATCAAATAAAAAAACCAAAAAAGCCTAAACCCCAGAAACATTAAAAGTTTAAGGAAGACAAACCAACTTGAATTAAAAGGAAGAGACATTGAACTGAGGATGAGAATTAGAGTTCCCAACAATGAGTGAAAAGAACAGTAAAATTCAAAGAAGGCAACAGGTAGAACCATGGATGAGAAGTGACAATATAGGAATGCATTGTTTCTTTTTATGTACTACTTTCAGAACTTCATAATTGAGATAACTAAAATTATTGTTTCCCTGCAGTTTGATGAGATACGGTGTTTATGGGGGGTTAATATTTAATTGCAAACGTGTCAAACTTCACTTGTGGCCCTGTGAACACAATGGCCTAAGAAACACTGAAGGGTAACCATTACTAATGTCAATCATCACATTAAAAGGATATATTTCTTACATTCACAGAAAGGGAAAAAAATAGCTGATTAAGCAAATAATGGAGAATTAGAAAGGATGTTTACAAAAGTCCAGTTTAATCCAGTGCAAACATGCTGAATCAGTGCATTCCATGTGCAGATTTAATGTTAGCCAAGAACAAACTGTTTTATCACAAAACTTTCTGCAATTCGCAGCGGGATGAGTGGAAAATCGCACTTGTTTAACTCCTCTAATTCAGAAGTATTTATTTAGAAAAAAAACCTACCCTGGGTTGTGCACAGATTAATGCTCCCAGACTGATTTATATTCCAGTCCCTTAGTAAAGCATCTGTTCCATTTCTCCCCATCGTGTGTGTGTTCGGCACAGAGCCTCGGGGTTTTTAACTATAACAAATCCAAAGTCGATTTTCCAAACCTCTTGCCACTAAGGCAGTTTTCCATTTCACAACAACTTCCTCTTAGATTTATGTCCTTTAAAATGTATTTGCCCTCTACTAATCAAGGATGTTTGGGAATCTCTCTGATTGCTTTCCCCGTGTGATCATCATCTCGACTATCCCCTCAGATGACCCTGTTTATTTTCAACTGTCTCAGACATTTATAATGTTGCAGGAAAAAATATGGCCCAATTTTGCCAGAAGTAATTAGCACAATCCTAATTCCACTTTCACAGCTTTAAATAAGTGATAGTTTTCAAGCTAGAATCACTTATGTTTAAGCAAACGAAAGGACAGTGACACTGAGAAGCCTCTTTCCAGGTCATAGCTTGAATTATTTCCATAGCTGGATATTTTAGTCTGTGTATTATTTGTTAAAAGTTAACCAAAATGAATATTTTATAACACAACAGGACCTTGCACTGTGTATGTCAGCAAAGAGTGTCAAAACTACATGGCATTTGTTTTTATTTGTGAGGAAACTCTTGCGTAGGAACTGTAAAAGCTCCTTTGTGAGGGCATCTCTCTTAGGAGCTGATTTAAGATGGTGTAATGAACTCAAAAGGAACTCCAGGTTGTAAAAAATCAAATGTGAGACACAGTTCTTTGGGATTTGCAAGATCAACACACAATATCCCTACTGAAAAGAACAAAATAAACTAACTGATAAATCTCACCCACTGTTTCTAACTTATAACTAGAACAAACCACTCAATATTGTAGAAACAAAATTGTGTCATCTTTGAATTTCCAATATTGAATTTCAGGTATTTTTTTTTTCTTATGAATGAGCTACAAGCATTCAAACATGGCAAATTGTTTCTGAAAAACATAAGAATTAACACTACAATCAAAACCCAGATAGGCTACACTTCAACACGCTCTACTGGGTTTAGAATTTCACCTCTTGAAAGTTTATACATAAACTGCAAGCAATCATCAGTCCATCCACTGGATCATTTTTAGATCCTCCTCTGAACAGTGCTCTCTCAAACACCCTGGAAACCTGCCAGACCCCCCTGGTATTTTCTGTATAATTACAGGTGCACCGTTTCAGCCATGATCTAGAAACATATGGAAAATAAGTATTTACAAAGGAAAAGAAATGCAGCATCGGTTCTGCAGACTTTACTTAAATTTACAGGCTTCAGCAGATGTTTAGGCTGCAACTTTTCAGAGATATATAGTTGGTCTCTTACGAGCTCTTTCATGAATTATTCTGTGATAAAGCAAAGATTTCCTGAGACACAAATATGAGAGGAACTATCACTATCATAAAAATCTACAAAACACTTATTATGAAGTGCTCACATAACTACAATAGATCCTTCTTTCTTTGTTCCTGTTATTGCTGACTATTCCAATCTGAAAAGAAGGGACAGACATTCTCAACAGGCTCAGACATTCTCAATATTCCACTTGCAAGAGGATGCAGAACCTTTGTGAAAAGATATCGTAGCACTACCTAAATCATTTAGGGGATGGATGAAGACTATTAATGGCAAACAAAATTTAGACTAACGTGGATAATAGGTTAAAAAAAAGTCAAATGACTTGGCAGAAATGAGCAATAAAATTGAAAACTCAGACTTTAAAATTAACATTAACATGTTAGAATCTGCTTATCATGGGTTAAATTCTAAGGTTAAATTTCTGTGATTCTCTAGAAAATTCAGCTCTGACTCTGAGCTGTAGCCAATATGCGTAGCACTATTAAGGGCTCATAAAATGAATCACAAAATTTATTTTCTTTATTAAAAGAATGTAAAATGAAAAGTTAACTTTCAGCCTTTTTCATATTAATGCAATGTATGGAAGAATAATCAAAAAGCATATAAGAACTGGAACTTCCCTGTCATATTTTGCTTGTAAGAAAGGAGAGATAATAACAAAGGGGGAAACACTAAAATACAAATACTATTTTAATAGTCTGAAGATAAAAATTTTAATATATTTCCATGTTTTTCCAAGCGTGTTTTAGCACTTAGAGTAGAGTAACGAATTTTTTATAACTCAGGCTGAAATTTTATACCCTATGATTGCAGTTAATAATAAGTTAACAACCTGAAATATAAACCAAAAATTTTGAAATCCAGTCATTTTTTAAGCTGTGAATGAATTTGGAAAACGAAGTTTGGAGTTCCTTTTTAAAGTATACCCACATTTAAATGGGAAAAAGAGAAGCCCCTTTTAATATCTAATCTAAACACAAATTCAGTGAAAAGCTCTTTTAAATTGTTGACTCCTTTGCAGGAGGTGAACTCTGATCACCTTTATGGAGTTTAATCAGAGTCACCAACCAGTTGCAGTGTCCACCTCCAGGAATTGGGTCTTGTCTCAGTAACACGGAGTTAATAATGGCAAAGCTATAAAGAAAAGCAGGATGGCACTTGATGGATGCAAAGAAAACAAGGAAGAGCATTAGAAGTTAAAGAGAACTTCTAAATGCCCTTCTGTGGGGTTGGATGTGCCCATCACTACCTAAAAATGTAAAAGCTATATTGGGATGAGGCTAAAAGGCTGATATATTAGCTGAGAAAATGACAATGTTCTTTGTTGGTGATTTATTCTACCTTCAGTAATGTGTTTTCTTAAGCTTTTGGATAGTGTCATCTTCATTCTAAATTGTTAAGTTTCAGACATGCAGCTATATTATTAAAAATTCCTTTTGATAGAATTAGACTATCATTACCAGGTAATGAGAAGAACATTACTGACTTTGTGAGGAATTATGTCTTCCAGGATTTTCATCTAAATTAAACTTTGGTCTGACTTAAAAGAATAAATTGTCTCTGAAGTCTACCGTTTCCTTGGTGATATTTTTTATTCTTGTGTCATAATGCAAGTAGAAGAAACATTTGAAACTTTTGTAAGATTACTTTCCAAT
Organism: Empidonax traillii; assembly: GCF_003031625.1. Taxonomy (NCBI): domain Eukaryota; kingdom Metazoa; phylum Chordata; class Aves; order Passeriformes; family Tyrannidae; genus Empidonax; species Empidonax traillii. The sequence goes on from NW_020955225.1 coordinate 1,004,138, forward strand.
ACTGCAAAATGTGAAGATCACACAAAAATTGAATGATGCCAAATGAATGGAGTAGAGAGTACGCAATTATGACTAAACTAGGATTAAATAAGTAAAGGTTAAGTGCAAGCACGACATGATAGAGCGGGGGAAAAAGGAAAGGAAAAATTCCACTGTGCTTTTCATAACTCACAAGAGTTCTCTAAGTCACAGATAATTTATATAGATCATATATATGTGTTGTGCAATCCAGAGTGCACAGAGAACTAATGGACTGTGGTTTCAATGATAGAAAACTAGAACTATCCTTTTAAGTTAGACGAAAGTAATTTCTCCTTGAGAAAACCCCACTCTGGCCTCCTTGGGCTCCATACACCTCAGGGATTCATACTGTCTTTCTCTCTCTCTCTACTATATATGATATTTTAAAATATACGTATGTGTACACACATGAGTAAATAGAAACACAATAGGTCAAGTTTCAGAGTTCAACACAGATATGTATTAATATGACTTTTTTACATTCCCATACTTTCGCTGAACTTCTTTCATTTTCTGGAATTTGTAATAAATAAAACAACCACGGTCACTAACTTGTAGAAAATCCATAGACCAAAAGACTATATGAAGAGAATAAATTATTGGACAGTTAAGAAATTCAATCCAAAGAACTTCTTCAAATATCTCGTGCCTGCTCAGAGTGGATAAAAACTTTATGAAAATCTAATCATTCCAGAGAGGAAAATGAAATCAAGCATTGTCCAGAATACATTTAATTGTATAAAAAAATCCTGCTGTGAGCAGAGCAGCGGGGAGCTTTCAAAGCTGTTTGATCTGAAAACACACCAATATCTTTAAAGAAAGACCTCATTTCAATATTTATACTGACTAATATCAATGACAGCAGCATCTCTTTGAAGGGAACCTCCTGGGTTTACCTTTGAGAACTCCCATCACTGTGTGTGCTTCTCTCCTTTGTACCTTCAGAAACTTCCAGAAGCAGAGCTCTTGAAAGTACATATTTATTCCAGGGCAGAGTGTTGCTGTTTTTTCCAGGCAGTTTGTCAGGTTAGTGTCACCCATTTGTAACTGAAGAGTCATTCTGATCAGAGCTCCCTCTTTAGGGCTCCAGATGTAGGATACCTCTTCACGGGCCAGATGATTCTCCATCACACTGACGTTATTTTATGATGATGTGTTACAATCTCAGTGAGAAAAGGTCAGAGCTGGCCCTGAAAGAACAGTGATTTATTATTCAGAGGAAGATTGCACTGCAGCCCATAAAGCATTCAATGCTGCCATTAAGACAAAACCTGCAATCAGAACAGCAGCAGTACTACAGTCCAATGGAATTTAACTCCTGCCCCAGCAGAAAGTATAGAACTATCCAATTTTTAAAAACTACAATTGTATGCCTTTTTATTCTCTCTTAATTAAAGTAATAAACAATAACTTGATTACGAATGGCTACAGCCACTGTTCAACCTTGGTTTTTTTTCTTTTTCCTATAGTCCAATACTCTTTCAAATATTAATGAAATATTGAAGGGTTTTTTGTAAGATCAGGACAGAGAGAGGAAAAAGTAGCCAAACATCTGTGATTATTATGTTGCAAACCTGATCCTAAGTACATCCTAAATTTTAAACTTTGTGTAGACATGGTAAGAAACTTGAGAAGACAGATAAGCCTTGATAAATCAGCCTTGTACAGAACAGCTCAATCCATATCCTATCAAAAGTATTCACTAGTCTGGAAACATCTACACTGAATTAGGAGTCTAATTTTTAATAAAACTGTGTGGACATCCAGAGCAATAGAATAGTCAAGGAGCAGGGTGTAGTCACAGGGACTAAAACAGCAGGAGGAGATGAGGTACCTCATCACTCTCTGCTAACGAGGAAGGTGCTTTTGGACACCATGGGCTGTTGGTTGTGTGAGGACTTGAAGTCCCTTTCTAGGCAGAACATTAGTTTCTTTCAGAAGAATTCTTTCATTGAGAGTTGAAATGACAAAAATGATGACCTGTGCCTAATTTGTCCACAGCTGAACATTTACTGGGACTTTGCATTGATGGCAGCAGGGAAAAGGCTTGTGGCTGGACTGAACTGGGCATAGCCCTGATTCCTAAAGGGATAGACAGCACATCCTATTCCAATACAGCTTGAAGAATAGTAGGAAATAGTAGTGAAAAAGAGTACTGCTATTACAAATGAAAGTTCTTTGGTTGTTTTACCTCATCACCCCAAAGCACTCCCCCAAATACCAGGGACTGTTTATTCATTTTGAGTTTATTTTTCCAATGCAATGAATCCTTCACTGAAATGGTGCTGATTCTGCTGAATCCTTTGTTGAGTTCTAACCAGTGGTTTCCCACTCATAAAGTGTACCTTAATAACACCTTTTACACATGTGTATAAATTACTTTAAAAACCTTTTACAACAGAAATGAATTTTTTCTTCTTATCTCTTGAAAGCCTTCAATTAATGGAACCTGTTATTTCACAGCATGCATTAAAAATATTAACTTTAATTCTAATCAGCATCAATAGGGTATTTCTTAAATTCACATATCCATCTTCATCAGTATTTTACAGAAATTCCTTTTTAAAAAGAAGTCAATCTTAAATAAGAAAATCAAGCATGAAAATGTTTAAATTTCTTCAAAATTCCATTTGGGGATCAAAAAGCCAGGGTTATTTCATTTATTCTGGAGCAGTGGGAAAGGAAACAAGCAAGGCCTGACTTCTCTACAGTTATCTGGAGTCTGGAAAATCTGAGATTATTGAAGGTGTCAAGATAGGATCTTAAGTTTCAAAAGACTAAAAGACTTCTGTGGGACACAGAGGTCTGACTACACATGAGACAGCTCAAATAAACCAAGCCTAAGCAGCCAAGTCCAGCATGCTGTAGACCAAGGAGGGGTTTGTTCTGTTGAACACAGATTGTAAGCAGCAGCTCTGCTATTTGGGAACTTGATAGCAGTGGAAGAAAATGCATGAATGTAATAAATTTGAGTGCTTTAAATAATGTGTGACCTAATATACTGCTTTAAAATATTAAAATTTCAAGTTTTGAAAGATTCCTCTCATACCTGATAGACGAGGATGTTTCAGCAGTTTCCATTATATCTGTAATAGCTGCTTGGAATTGCTGATCCTGAAAACTTCATTGAATTGACTGTAAATCTGGAGGAAATGTACCCCAAAAACCAGCTGGCTACATAGGGGAAAATCCACAGAATTGTTGAAACACGCCAAAATAGATGCTAAAAGCTCACTTTTATGATTAAGATATGAATGCCAAAATATATATTACTCATTACATGTTGTAAAGACAAGGTAAGTAGGTTATGAATTCATATCTTACATTACAATACAGTATTTATGGTTAAGCTGCCTTCTTTCTAACGTAGTAACTTCAAAATCCATCAAGATTTACACTTATGCCCAGAGATATCAGAGAAATATTTAAGAAATAGGACCCTCTAAAAGCAATTCTTGTTAAACTGTGTGTATTGAAATCAAAAAACTACTTATAAGTCATAGAGTGGTGAAGACAAAACGTTCATCTAATCATCAGAATATATGAAACACATCACAAATCTTTCCAAGAGCTGTTCTTTTACAGTAAAAATAATCTGTAAAAAATTTGTTTTGTTTGCTTTGACCACCCAGGAGTTTATTTTTGTGACTGACACAGTTACACATTTATGGGAGGGCAGAAAGAGAGACTTAAAACTGTTCTGAGGCCAAAAAGGCATGGATTGCTCAAACCTGCTACTAACCTGCCTTGGATAACCTCATTATTCTCATGCAAATTAGGTTCAAAACATAAAAATTTTGGGGATTAATTTGAAAAATCAATTTTATGAATAAGTGTATCTGCTATATCAAACTAATAATTCATTTCTTTTATTGTACTTTTTATATTTTATTGTTGATATCCCCTAACCAAAAGGTTCTTTGCAAAGCATAATTTGGCCTGATTTCAGGGCAGCGCTATTACACTTTTGCCATTCAAGAAAGACTTCACTTTAAAAATCAATCCCATCTTACCTTTTTGATGGCTGCCATCTTCGAAATCCTTTGGGTTTTAAGCAAATGCCGAAGAGGCATTTCCATTTTGTGTAAATTGCTGCTTCCTTGTTTGTGCTGCAGTTCAGACAGATTTTGAAGCCTTGACTTCAGACTCCAAAGCTCCTTCACATTAAGTCCCTTGGCACTTCAATCTTGTTGACTTCACTAATTAGTTTCTCAATCTGCTCTTTTGGAATTAGAAACCTCAGTAACCAACCTGTTTTTGTTTATCCTTCTATTTAACTGAAAATGCATCAATGTGTGGTTATTTATTCTGAGGTTATTCTCTTTGACCAGCTGATGGTGCATCCTCCTGTTGGTTCCCTGACTGCTCAGATGAAGGAATCTAATGTCTAATGCATCCCACATCCCAAAGTTTCTGGCATTATTGGCAGCACTTGCTTCAGTCAATGTGTGCAGATGTAATTCTGCTGTAATGACACAGATTTGGTGGAATTCCTCTCTCCATAACATTAACAATCTCAGCATCTATTTAAATCTCTCCATGGAAAGCGGAGCAGAACAAAACTCTGACTTGGAGAATGTTCTTTCACAACCTTTCCCCAAAGTGGTTTTCTGATCCTTAACTCTACAGGGCTACTTTTCCCCAAACTGTGCTACACCAGTCTGCCACTGCCTCTTTTTCTTCCTTTCAAACCCAACTGTTCGAAAACAAGTGTTCCTCAATTCCTCTGTTTTAGTCATGATAGCTCTTAAAGAACACTTGCTTTTTTTTAAAACCAAGATGATTTGACACAGGAAAAAAAAAAAAACAACAACCCAACACTGTTGGAGTCAGATATTCCTGTCCAGGAATATGAATGCATATTCTGGAACTTAACAAAACTTGAGCTCTGGCTGTATCTATAACATTTAACATATTATTCGTACAGTGTTGTTGCCTGAGTATTTTTAATATTGGGAAAAACATCCCCAAAAATGTTTCCATTTGTACCCATATTCAAAGGACTTGTGCAAGTCTCCTGTCACAGTACAAACAGGAGAAAGGGAAGTGTCTGCACTTTGTGCCTCATCATAGATACATTTATAACATATACCATGATCTATAGATGTATTTGAGGCACTTCCTTATATATATATACACACACATATCAGTACATGTTTGAGAAATCTTAAAAACTATAATTTATCTTTAGTTTTTCCTGGTTCATGAACAAAAATGAAAATGAAGACCCTAAAACCACTCAACGTGTTTTTAAAAGCCTTATTTTAACTATAATATTAATTATCTATGTTTCAAAACTGCATTTTCTACTCCACCTTTTTTTTTTAAAGTTTTTGCTTTGAAAAGTGAAAAGCTTTTATGCAATCTGGTGTCCTGCTATAATATATAATGAAGACAGAGTAAGTACTTGTTATTTCTCACATAATTTTCTTTTATATTTGTATTCAACACATGAATGTGAGCTTTTTCTTGTCTTTTGTTTGATTCACTAACAGATTAATTCTTCCTTCTAAATAAAATCTCATATTTAATTTTAAATATAGATGATCTATAAAATGGTTGTTTTGATGGTACTATTTAAAGCACATTAATGGGTAATATATGTTATTGTAAACTATGTTATATTAATTTCCTGTTGGAGTTTTGAATCGAGACAGGGACTGACAAAATACTAAAAAAACATTTTGCAAGGAATCATTTACTGGATTCTGGTACCAAGATCTTTATGTTTTGGCCCTCAGTGCTGGCTCCAGGGTAGGTTACTGTCCATCTGAATTAACTGTTTTCATTGAGAGAGTTTAGCATGCATATCACAGTTTAAAATATAGGCATTTCCACCTATTTAATCCTTTTGCATCTTAATATTGAACCAAAGCCTTACTTCATGTAATTGACCTATAAATATCTTAGAATGAAACAGTCAATTCAAATGGAATCAATTTAAGATTTCCTTTTTAAGAAATTAAAAATACCCCTATCCTACACAACCCCTTTAACCTATAAATCTTTATTATTGTCCTACTTTAAGAAACTTCTCTCATTTTTTTTGTTTGTTTTTGTTTTAAATCAGAAATCAAGCCTTTTGCATATTCACAATTTGGCAGCAGAAACTGATGACAAACCCACCTTCATTAATTGTATTATACCAATTTCTTTGTTTCAAACAAAGAAAACCCACTTTTTCTAAATCAAACAGAGCCCTTTTAAGCAGCACTGCAGAACATCAGCTGGTTGTTAATTTCCTGTATCAAATGATCTATTCAAGCCTTCACAAAACCAAAAACATATTCCATTATCACAGCCATTTCATTCTCAACCCTCAAATATAAAGTCATGTCATCCCCATGACAGCAGTAGAAATTTTCATAATCTCTCCATATTTTCAGCTGTGGGTTTTACTTAATTACAGTCTACAACACATAACAAATAAATGAAATTATTTTTAAAACATGCTATGAACAGCAGAAGCAGATAAAAAAAAAGAATCAGTGCAGTTTTCTTCAACTAAGTTAACTTTTACCTCCAGCTAAGTTAAATTTATGAACTTTGTCATAGACAGAAATTTCCTACACAGTACAATAAATTGTATGTTTGAATGTAATAAGCAAGCAGCAAATATAAAGTTCATTATACCTGGATAAACTCATGGCAGCACATGTAAAAAACCTGTCCATTATGCTGAAAACACACATATTTGCACAATGAAAATTTTTGGAAGGCAACTGTTTGTCACTGTGACAGAACTGTGACCAAATCCTAAAGATTTTTATACAGATTTTTTTTTTTAAATTTTGTTTTCTTTGTTTTAGTGTGAAAAATGGCACAGAATGGCATAAAGATATTAAAATGTTTCTAGTTTACTTCCGCAAGTTCCTTGATTTTTGGATCAGTAGAATAACCACCTGTAGCTACCTTCAACCTCAAGAATACTTACAGAGTACTGATTTTACCTGAAAAGCTGATGAAACCAATCATTTCAGAGGAGAATGACATTTTACCCTGAAGTTATAAAACAACAGTGTGTTCTCCATCACTACTTTCATTTAAGTCTTCCAAAATTTCAGCACCTGAAGACCAAAGCTTTGAAGAAAACTTCTGTCTTGACATCTTTTCACTGCAAAACATCCCTGTCTGTCCCCACAGTCATTCCAAATAGAAAACAAAGCCCATTCTACACATCTGACAACCTTCATGTGTGTTGAGAGTGCCCTTCCTGTGTCTGATCACATTTTCCAGCTTACAGGCTGCTACTTCTTCTGCCTTCTATTTTCTCTTTTCCTACCTTTTAACTTAACAACTTTAGCAAGATTCACACTAATCCAACCCCAGCTTAATATTATCTAAGAAAATAAACTTATATATGACAGGAAAAAGAGCAATAAAAGAGTTGTAGAGAATTTGAATAAACCATGTCACTGATACTTTTGATTTTAGAAGCCTAAAAGCCTCCAGCATTCTGTAACATGCTTGGGCACAGTATCTATTGAAAGAGAAACTGAAAATAGTATGGATACTTTCATAGAGACATTTATAACAGAAAACAAGTCTAAAGACACAAACCTTTGCCAGCAGCAAAAAAGATGATGTGGATTACCTTTGACTCCTCTTTCACTTCATTGGCAGTACATGATAACATAAGGTTTTGACAGGAAAATAAAAGGAATTAACAAAATGGTAACTGAAGACTTGTTCCAACTTTAGATCCCAATTATAGCCCACATTGCTTAAAGCAAGGAAATGTGCAAACATCTAACACAGATGAAGAGGAGAGATCTAATGAAAGAGACAACATGACACAAGAACACCAAAGCAGAAGCAGCTAATTAAACCTGTACAACTGCAACACAAATGAATTATTAAGAGAGGAAGAAGTTAGTCATAAACTTGTAGCACTTTTATGCCGAAAGAAGATTTAAAATTAAACAACCTTTAAATACAAGTTATGTGTAGGGCTGGGGGGTGTTGAGTGGTTAGCATTGCATTTATTTCCTCCACTGTAACCTACTATGCCATCCAAGCTACAGATCAAAGATTGCCCTGGACAGATCTGCCCCTGGGCTAAAGGGTTTTGATAAAAAGCTGTGGAGTGCACACTGGGAAATGCTTTATTCTTTGGAAGATAAACCTCCCTCCACCATTGTTATTAACAGCAACCAAGCATTAGGATATTTCAAAGGCAACATTCTTTTCACTTAATATGAAGGCTTATCCTGCAATTAAAGCAATCTGCAAAACTTCCTAATTGACAGGAAGGTATCTACTACTGATCCATAACCTACCTACAGGACAAAGCAGAATGAACACCAGGAAATTAGGGACCTGGCATGGAACCTTAATGCTGTTAATCTTTGGCATGTGGAGTGCAACCACAAAGAAGTAAGATGGCAATAAGTTAATTTAACCCTGGGACTGTCCAAGGCCAGGTTGGACAGGGCTTGGAGCAGCCTGGTGCCATGGGAGGTGTCCCTCTTCAAGTCAGGGGTTTGGAACTGGGTGATCTATACTGTCCCTCCCAAGACAAATCATTCTGTGATTCTATGATTCCAGTTCCACAGCTACCAGCAGAAAAGGGTTCAAGTATGTATGGGAGGATTCACATCTTCATGGGTAACAGGAACACGGGCTCTAGATCTGAAACAGAGCCCTTGCAGGACAAAAGGAACAGCTCTTACCTCTGGACAATGGTATGGCAATCCAGGAATGCAAATCTGTGGAGGGTGATCATAAGCAGGTCTCTGTCATGTTGATCTACTTGTTCCCTCACTGTATTTTTTAAAATTTTTATGGAGCAGAAAATCTAAATTCATGGGGCTTGGGGTGTTTCTCACAAACTTCCTGTTAATGTTTTTGAAAACCTGCTGTAATGTAGAAAAAAAGCACTAAATACTTGCACCATCCTTGGAAGGATGTTTTTTATGTGGAAGGTTTTCTGCAAGTAGCTGAGGTTTTTAAAATAGTCCCTAACACTCTCTCCTTTTGGCATTTCCACAACAGTTACTTAAACAAGCTGATAATTTAATCATGTTAATGATTACACAACTCCACTGAAATCAGACTTAATCAGAGCAGCTTTGTGCACGCAACACAGATGATAAACCCCTATAATCTAGGACTCTGTATATGCTCTGTACCTGCTCTCCCAGAATTACAGGAAGATATTTTTATGCAAAGAAATCTCTTTAAAATAAACTGGATTTTAGCTGGAATGTAAATCCATATTTGACTTCCAGGCTTCACTGACTAGGTAGATATCACCTTCTCCCTCTCTTCCTTCCATTTCTCTATTTGGTGAAACAAAGGATTGAGCAGAAAAAAAAAAAAATAGTTTCCACTGTAATTCATTGTTGTGCAACTCATTGAACTTTAAAAACCATCATGGATTAAACTGCCCCCCAGATGACAACGTGTCTATTTACAATGTAGATTTAACTCCTAAAATGTCATTTAGTCTTCTGTAAATCTTTTCTTCAAACACTGATTTCCTTCAAGAAAGAGTTAGAGTTCTCACTGAAAATGCTATGGGAAATCCTGGACTATCTCAAACACTTTCTTTTTTTATAACTATAAAACAATCATCTATTGTATATAAGTATTTTTGGCAAAATCCTGTATTTCAGTGTAATTAAAATACAGCAAATGCTTCAGAGCTACTTTTTGTGGTTCATTTAAACTTATCACGAGTTTCTTTGATTTTGAAGAACAGAACATTTCATAATACCAGACTGTACCACTGGCAAATCTATTGTCTTACACAGCTAGTACCTTTCTGAAACAAAGTAAATCCCACATCTCGTTTCATTAAATGAAACAGAAGAATTAATTGTTAAAAATAATAAATCCATTTGAAAAGTGTACCAATCATTGTATGTATGTTTGCACAGTAGGGTGTTTATAAACTTAAGATAGGAGAAAATACTAAATTTCATTACTTAAAATGGACACCTGCAAAAACCCCTGAAATTAACAGCAATCTTTCAAAGTACTTATTAATTTGTAAGCAGTCACCTTCCTCTCTGGTATATGGGGGAAAAAAAAAATAGATTTTAAACGAATAATATAGAAATTTTAAGACACTGAATAGCAAATCCAAGTGAAATGACTTCAATTTCTTGCCTTTTCTGCAAACTTTTTCATGGTTTTTTTTTGATAAACTATTGTCATCAGCAGTATCTTGCTTTTAAAACTTCCTATGGAGAAATGCTTCCTAGTAGAAAACAATTAACTACTTTTACCCCAGTAACTAGGTTGTTCCTCCCCATCTGAACAGTTACACGCTATTTTTGTAAGAGTAGATGCTTCAGTTGTTTCTCTGACCTAAAGTACTTAGTTCTTTGCTACTGATCAGGTTTACTACAGCATTTGCCAAGTATTTTTCATTTAAGACCCTGAAAAAGTCAAAGCAGTCCTTAAAGTATTCCCCATATCCTTGAAATGGTCACAGGAGTGAGAGATTTTCTGTCCTAGCTTTCTTCCTATGCTACCTTTGCCCTGTGTCTGGTTTTCCCAGAATCCCTCAACATCTGCATGCTCTAAAGAGAAACAAGAAGTTCATTTCCAAAACTGACAGCTCAGGAACAGAAATGCCAAATATTTCATTTTATTGCTTTCTCAGCTGGTTGATCATGTTTTTAGCCTCTGACATTGTGGCTCTCTTTTCACAAAAAAATGCATTATGACTACTATTTATTAATAATTAGATTCTTTTTCAGGACTGACTTTCTTTCACCCCGGTATATTCAAAGATGTTTGTAATTAAAGACAACTGCCAAGTTGTCACTTGTTTGATAATCAGAAATATATGTAATCAATTTTTTATTCAGTTATTGGGCATGACCCAGACACAAAAAACTACATCAAACCTAAAACCCCCTTGTAAATAGCTGAGCAGTATCAAATTAACTTTCATTATTAAGTGGCTTCTCATCAACTTAACTGAATTAAAGAATAAGTAAAACATTTTCTATTCCTCTACACCCATCTATTCCTATTGCCAACTGGAGCTGTTGCAATTATTCTTCAAGATGTACTTAATCACCTTTTTATGTGTTTGGAAAAAGACTTGAAGAAAAACTTTCAATAACTGAAACATAAATATTTAACTGTTACAATGATCCCTCTTCACTGAAGATTGAGCAACACCTTGGGATTAATGAAAAGGTACAAACTAAGTTAATATTTGAGAATACTTACAGGCACTGGAATATTCCAGAGGGAAAACTGTGGTAGGGAAATGTTGCCTGGTGTTCAGAATGCCCTGTTCTGGGTCCCAGGACAAAAGAAATGGTGCAAACTGGAGAATCCATTAAAGTTCTTCCACTTCTTCAACCCTAGAGAAGGTTGGAGGGGAGCACAACCAAGCCAAATGTACTTTCAAAATTTTACAAATACAAATGGAATGGGCATAGTTTTATTTCCATTAATTTTAGTATTTAACCCTACAAGTCAGCCCAACCTAATTCTTTCTCCAGTTCCAGCTACATGATGCTCTACATAGAGGTATTTCTAAAATACTGATATATGTGCTGTACTTGTGATTCCTCTCTGACTCTTGGTGATTTTACGGCTCACTTCCTTCTTTCAAGGCATTCTCATTGATATAAATGCTCATCTTACATTGTTTTTAAGCTACATTTTTCCATACCAAATCTCACAGTGGCCATTATACCTTGCATAGCATTTTTTCTCAAAACTTAAAAAAAAAAAACAAAACACCAAAAAAGCATGCATGGTTCTTTAAGGTTTCTCCTCCTCTATTCATTTATTCTTGAGGAAATGGGCAAGATTCATAATTTCAGGTCTTTTTATTTTATTTTCAAGGCATACTGCATAATTTAAAAAGGAAATAGAGCTCTAAAAGTTGCTGTTAAGGACCATGAAGCAGAAAAATAATATGTAGTTCCTTTGCAAGGTTTTTATCTTAACGGCATTACTAACTGTGACATTTATCCTGCTTAACCTCACCAAATGTACCCTAGGGAAATGTCAACAGAGTCTTATGGTTTTAATACAAATGAATTATCAAAGAGTTTGAATAATGTAATCATCTTAATGTATTCAGTTTTTATAATGAACATCTGTTATGGGCAGAGAGAAGCAAAGTGACTGGTTAATGCAACAATTAAATAAACAATTAAACTCCAAAATTAATAAAACCAATTTTACAATTTTAACTACTTCGAGTAACAACCTGAAAAGACTGCCACTGAAATATTTCTGTTGGAGGATTTTTTTTCTTTGATGGAATTCATATATGTTTTTTAGATGCTTGTTATGGGTATAATCCTGTTTACAAAGACAGCTTGTTCCCCGGATAGAAATCTTTGCCTTTGAGTGATGCATATTTGTGTTCCTAAAGTTCCTGCCAAATCACTTACTTTACATGCCTTTGCCAATAATCCTTTTGCAGTCTATTTTCTGTCAACTCCATTTATTAAGAGGGTTGTTTTCAAACATGCTGCTTGCATACATTACAGTAATTCTGCTCTCCTGGGAATACATTCTCTAATTATCGAGATGGTCTAACAAATGCCTCTGATATTTACTGCTATTATACTTTATTCTGGCATTATACTTTATGACCTGAATATAATATCTGGAAAATTTACATGGATGAGACATAATTTCGCAGTCTATCCTCTTCTGAGCTACATTTTATGAGTAATTCCAAGAAATGAGAACTATTTTGTTAAGGAAATCTTGCTGTCATTTACGATTCCGAAAATAAACATCCTGTTTTATCCGAGTTCCTGAATGACATTTCCCTCCATCTCCGTGCTCTGAACCTTGTTACTACACTGTAATTGGTTTGTTCTTTTGCTCCTGCAATGCTGCAATTTGAATATACTTCAGGCACACTTGTCAGCTTGTCGTCACACATCCATACAGACAGAACAGTTTAGGTCCTGAGCATGCAAATCTGCTCTCTTTGAGATTATACTCCCAGACATCCCTTGCCAGGTTGGTTCAAGGCCGGATTCATCTGCTGTTGTTTGATGCCATTTGCTTGATGGCCACTGTTTGCCATTCACAATTTGTTAAATAGGGATAATGTAAGCTGCATTCAGAATAATATCACCATGAAAGTTATCACACAATTAAAGGTCCTAATTACTATTGCATTAACCCCAGAATCACCATTACAGAGAAAAATCTTGACTTTGGCTACAACCACAACTTAACTGGAGTTTAACATATAATTTTTTTTTTTTTTAACTGCTCTTCCTTTTTATACTTAGCTTTTAGATTTCTCATTGAAGTCCACATCCTCAATGTCAGTGACTGTGTCTAGAGCTCTGAATAGTGTTCACAGCTTCTTCTGTATTAACCGGGAAAACCCCAAAATAAGTCCACCTGAATTAAGGAAAAAAGGTCTGTATTGTTGAGGTTTACATGCTAGGCTCAGGTGTTCAAGAAGTTCTCTGCCTCCTGTCAGGATTCAGAATTTATAACCAACTCTAGAGTGATTGCCCATCTCTTGATTTAGAAAGAATGAGCACGGTAACATACTTCAAAAACTGTTTTCTTTCTCTGTAGAGTCAAAACACAGGTCCAATAGGCAGGTTCAAAGCTGATTTAAATGCACATTTCAAGCTCTTCCTTTATACCATCCCAAAAACCTTCCTATTGAAAATATGGCACAAGACAACAAAGATTTCAGAAAATCAAAACTGGAGTATGATAGTTATTTCTTAACACAAGTGGAGAAGGCCCTTGGAAGTGAGGAATGCTGGCTGCACTGGTTGCTCACCCTTTCATAGTCGAGGGAATCACTGTGTCTCACACATGACAGCTCTGAAACCTGGGCACACAGGCGAGTTTTCTCACAGGGAAAATCAGTCATTTCAGTCAAGAGCTCATGGAGAAGCTGCTGCTGTCAAAATCACAGGAACATATGCATAATTTTCATTCTTGTATTCACATTCATCATCACTTGGAAGCATTCAGAGCACCCAAACCAGATGTCTGTGACTCTGAACATAACTCATTGTGTCTGTTGGGATTGATTACTTAGTTGAGGATGCCCTCACCTTTCTGGCTGATTATGATTTTCTTTTCTCTTCACTGTCTGGTTACCATAATCAACCCTGAATTTCACTGTGCTCTGTATTCTTTACTATCCCACTGTTCATTCCCAATTCTTCTGAAACCACTGATTCATCTAAACTCTTTCAGCCTGACCAGCTTCTCTAGGGGAAAACAACAACGTGCTTTTCTCAGAATCTCAGTTTTCTGTTTAATCTTTTTTTACCCTATAGCCAGATTATGTTGAATTCTTCTTATGGTGATACTTTGGTCATCCACAGATCCATACCTACGAAGGGAACAAGATCTTTGTGCATCAGATATAGTGTGAGCATAGCTGGGCTTTCCTTTCAAGCAGTAGGGACCTGGAATAACTACAGATCTCACCCAGGGCAAGGTGTGAAAGAGTCTAAGCTGTAATACAGTAGCACAATGTTTTGTAAGAAAACAAACCAGGATTTAGATAAATCTTCCTGGAGCACTTGGAAGCACTGGCTGAATGCTGTCTCTTCACATTCAAGTAGAAATGAGAAGGACTGCACTTCTTGACACAACTAACACTAACTGCCTGTATTCTGCCCCAGTTCTACCTTAAATGCCTTCTGTGAACTAAGCCTTGGCCTTTTAAAATTAATTGTCTTTAATTACCAGGTTCACTCCTCTGTCCTCTGAAAATTGTCACTTCATTTTCTTTGTTCTAATATTTGCTTACTTTCCCAGGAAAACGTGACTCTCACAAGGAAATTCTCAGTGGTACACAGGGTATTTCCAGCTAATTTCCTTAATACCCAAAGGATGCACATAATCTGGACTTTCAGAAATGAGTGTTAATTTTTTTTCTGTATATTCCCTCCTTTGATCTTAGCTATTTTACAAGGGCAGTTCTAAGCATAACTCCATAAATTTTCAGATACCTCCTCCAATTTCTGTGTCCTTCAGCATTAGCAGTCAGAGGGAAATTATAACCCAGCTTTTTTTTTCCTGTGCATTATTTTCCACCTCCCAAAGATTTCACTGCTGTGTTCCCTGGAGTTTCATTTTGCATGCCAGAAACCAAGATTCCTTTGACATAATACTACCTCTCCAAATTTCTCCTTTACATGGTTCCCTCAGTTGCTCATTTTCATTTTCATTAATATTCCATCTCTATGAACCAGCACGTTAGATTTCAGTAATGCATTGAAAATCACAATTGGTGTCACCTCCTTTACCTCTGCAGTCTATTATTGCTGTTTGTTTCTTCTCTTTCCGTACAGTCATTTTAATACATTAACATAGTCTCCATTTTTCTTCTAATCTGATTTCTGTCTCAAATAAAGCAGTTCTGAACAAGCTGAAATTGCCTGGCACATTTTAGCTCAGGTGCCACTTGAACTCTGCTCTCCTTCATCACCTCTTCTCACCCAAACCAGGTCTTGAAGGCATTAATGTTCATGCAGACCATGAAATAAACTTTTACTCAGAACGAATTCACTGCTGAAAGGGATAACTATTTGTCCCAGGTAAGGTTTTGTGGCTTTGTGCTTTGCTTTTCAGTGAGTTCTTTAAAGGCAGATGGGAAAGGATCACCAAGATTTTGACAGTGACAAATGCATCAATTAAAGATAAATGAAATAATTTTAATGTTTGAAAATTAAAAATAATCAATTTTTTAAAGATTATATTAAAAATAACTACTTGATGGTAATATTTGATACAATGGATTATAACATACACACTGAAAAATGGCAGAAAATCCAAGAAGTCTATGTGTGATAATGAGTCTGTAACTTTAATTGACATTCAAATCTTGTTTAAACATTGGCCTATTGAACTGTAAGTCTCTCTATTTAATTGAGTTTAATGCTAAAATATGAAGGATATTTTAATTTTAGCAGTGGCCATTAAAAACACTTAAAATCATAAGATCAGAAATCTCAAGGAATTTAGAACCAAGTTGTTTTTTTTTTTTAACTCAGTAAAACTGATTTTACATTGCCTCGTTTTTCTGAGGACCTGATTATCTCTATATGGTTTTCACCATTATAATTTGTATATTTTTTACTGTATCTGGTTCTCTGTCCTTTCTTAAAAGCAGAGTTGAATTTACTTTCCAAAATCACGTAAAAGATTGATATGATTTCTCATTAATATTACAAAGCAACTAATTTCCTTTAGTGCTGCCAAGACTAAGAAAGGGGAGAATGTCTAAGCACAGAATTTTCACCCTCCTTCCAAGGCAGAGTGGATAATGAAGATTTGGCAGGAGAAACAACTTTATCTTTCAAAAAAGTTTCACTTACAAACCTGTATTTTTCACTTATGAACTCAGCCAAAGATCACCCCTTAACATTTTTAAGAATGTTTTCCTATAGAAATATTCACCATTCTCCAAATCATTCAGTTTAAGACAAAGACACTTATGCATTTGAATTCTGTGCACACTCTGCTTAGAAAAGCAGATGTAAATACTGAGTAAATAAATCCAGCATCAGAGAATTCCTGCACAGCTGTCCAACTAAGTGTTTGGGAAATGGCCTTTGAGATACTGTAGACCTTTTGTTACAGGGTTAGATAAAAAGATAAAACATTTAACAAAACCTTATCCACAACACAATTGTGGATAGAGGTATTTCATCAGCATATTAGCAAATCAATGCATCACTAGAGGTTCTGTGGACATATAAATTATTTTGACCTATGCAGGTTTTAAAGAACAAATGTATTCTACTCTTGCACATAAAGCTGGACTTAATTCCAAGTTGTTCTCTTTGTTTTCTCTCAGTATTTCCTGATATACATGTGAAACAGCACAGAAATGTGTCTTACAGCTGACATTTCTCTGTCCCCCACTTCTAATTCCATACCCTTCCTGGGTACTCCCCACCACCTTGTGGGTCAGAGCAACAGGTTTGGATGCACAGGGTTTTTATGTTTTTCTCCCTAGGCTTTTCTTATTTTTTTTTTTTTTTAGATAATTATACATCACATCTGTTCATGGATTGGTAACTCTGCTCAGTCATTCTGTTTGCCAAAGCCATTGTACAGCACTTTGAGTCCTGACTCCTACACTTATCTTGCAACTGGAAAGGTTAAAGCAGAGATCAGGCTTTGGACTCTGGTTTGGCTCTTAAAATGGGAATCCCTCAGAAAGAAATGACATTATCTTGAGGTTTGCACTTTAGAGACACGTAACAGACACAGGATAAAATTTTGTCACTTAACTCTTCCATGACTTAGTGGGAAAATTTAGTTTTGGTTGGGAGATAGAGGACTCCAAATCTCCAATAAAATTGGAAAATATTACAACAGATTATTGTTTTTATGTTCACACGGTACCTTTCACTCACCAGAAATAAATAAAAGAACTTAAAAAAAAGAAAAAACCTCCATACCTCTCGAATTCAGCAACACTGTGACTGTGAGCAGCCCATCAGAAGGATCAAATAAAACCCTCCACATGAAAATCAAGAGGCTTAGCTTGCTAAGCAAAGAATTAGTCATAGCTTCTATCAAGAAATTGATTTATGATACACAAACAAACACGTAAAGCTTCCCTCCATTTCAAAGCCTACTTTTTAAGAGGAAAATTGAACACTGGGAACAGCAGTCTCAAAACAAACTATTTTCTGACCATTATTAAAAAAAGGCAAAATTAAATGTTCATAATTAAAATAAGTAAATAGTAAATTAAATAGTAAATTAGAGACTAGATAATTAATGCATTCCTTTCTCGATACCAGATGTTCTTTTCTTCCCAAAGCTTCAAATTTATGAGGAAGGAGAAAAAAAAAAAAATCTCAATTGCTGATAAACAGATAATTAGAAGCAAACTAGCCTTGAAATTAGATTATATACTTTTACAAAAGGCTGTATACCTAAAGAATTATAAAATAATTGCAAGGGGAAGAAGGTAGGCTTTAATTTGTTGAAGCACAGGATGAGGCAGACTTTCAGAGCCCAGGCTTGAAATGAGAGCCTTTTGTAGTACAAAAACACAATGAGACAGCCTTTCACAGCATTTCAAGCTTTTCCCTAATATATTGTCATTGCAGCCAAAGAACCCGTCATATATGATAATTTTCACACAGTTCTGAATAAGATACCTCAAACGGATCAAAAGGAAACTTTCAAGTTGCTTTGTGGTTTGTAAATATATTTAGAGATTGCTTTGTCTCATAAACAATAGCACTCTAAGCACTTCAAAAGGAAAGCTGTTAGTTATGTTACCTAACAAAAATAATGTTATTTGCTGAAAATAGTTTACAACACTTACAGGGGATGGAAACAATTATGTAAACAGCAAAATAGTAGAATGACTTTGTAAAGCTTATTGTACAACAACAGCCACATGCAATAAAGTTAGTGCTGAATTTTCTATTTTATTGCTTTTAGTTCTCTTGGATTAAATGATTGAATTGTCTCAGCCCTAACAACATGTGATTTGTTAAATATTTGAAAATATTTAAGTATTAGACTGCACAAACCGAGTAATTTCCTCTGATAAATATCCTAGAGAAAAAAAGCTGGTATTCATTATCCTCATAACAGTCACCATTTAAAAGCTGCACATTGCAGTTAAGTGCAGGTGCAGTAAAACATATCACTATATAGCAGTAAAATTTATCACTAGATATCAGTATATATCAGTATATATCACTTGTTGACAGGGAAATATACCTCTAAAACTATATATGGAACTTTGTGCGTATTTGCTGTAATGGAACACAAAATGAACAGCTTTTGCAGGTGTAACATCTCAGATAAAGCCAGGGCTGACATCAAGTGAGGAAGCACCATATAAAAATGATACATATTCCCCAAAATTTTCTGACTAAGAAAATTATGTTTTGACCTGATCAGTAAAGAACAGTGAATTTTTCACTGTTTTTTCCATTTTCCATACTGTCTACTTCCTGCTTTAACACATCCAAGCTTGGCTCTGATTTCTCTAACCAGAAATGGGTCTCCAAAGATGGTACGACCCAAAAATTGTCATTAATTGGTAAAGTAATTTAGAGTTGGGCTTTTTCCATGATGACATTTAGAAAATGAAAATGAGAAGTAAGTTTTTTAGTGTAATATTTCCATTTTCTTAGGTCAAACGTGAGCACCTTGGGCTGAAACACACAACACAACTCATTCAGAGTATGTGCAAGAACACAAAGTCCTTTTCTTTATTAAAAATTTTATAGAAGCTGATTTTTTTCCATTATGAGTGAATCCAAATCGTTATTTTGTTTCATGACAAATGTTGGAGGAATTTACACTCCTAGATTCCCCTAAATGCTGTGTGTTGAAAGATACTGTGCTAACCATATAATCTTTATCACTGTTACACAGGGAGGTTTTATTCATTTTAAATCATCCAGATCCCAAAACAATAATCCAAAAGGCAGACTTAACTGAGTTCCCTTGGAAGCACACCACTCAGATTATTTTCTCTAAATCTCTAAGGCCATTAGCAGAAACCTGATAAATGAGAAATAGTACTGAATAAAAAGGATGTTACTGCAAGGCTATAATTTCATTTTATAGAATTTTTCTAATATTTTAAGTTTTTAATAGTGTTAAGATTAACTGAGTCATACTTCATTACATTACTTTGCTTCAAATATTTTACCTCTTGATTTCATTAATGGAAAGTATTTCCCTCTTTTGTGAACACTTTTATCATTGCTATTTTATAAGACTTTTCCTAGCTTTTATAGTTCCATAATATGTACATAAAATATCCAAATAATTACCAGTTTTACTTTTGCAGTTAGGATACTGGTGGTTATTGCTGGATATTCCAAAAATACCCATTTTACAAATTAATACATTTGTGGTAGAGGTATACATTCAACAAAGAAAAAAATCACACATTCTCAATTATTCTTGGTTCAGCAGTTCTGTGTTTAAACACAGACAACAAATGTGGCCAACTAATGAAAAACAAACCTAAATAAACACCTCCTTCCAAGTTGACACATAAATCCTTCCTGTGCAAAACAAATATCTACCAGGGGCAGATCCAAAAATCTCAGATTAATTTCCTTTATCAGCATAACTCCATTTGGAATCCCCACTTGTAAGGCATGTTCCTCTTGGTCAGCAATGCTCCCTGTTCCTGAATATCAAACAGGGTTCCTGCTCTAATCTAATAGTCCTTGTCCTTTGCCAGGTGGCACTAGCACAAGTCTTTCCTCTGATTTTGTCTCCCACATCAGACAAAAAAAGGTGGCAGATGACTATTTCCAAAGGCTTGGAAAGATGGTGGTGGCTGCTGAACCTGGAGTGTGTCCAGCTAATGGAAATCACTTTACACAAAAGAGTACATTAATGATTGAAGACAAATTTCCAGTGTTTGTTCTGGAATAGCTTTCACTGTGTGCCCCAGGGTTTGGATTTTTGCTCTCTACTCAGTATCTTTATCCCAGACTCGTTTCATCTCAATTTCACCTTTGAAAGAGGGATTTCTATCCTTGTCTGTTTGAAGAGCTTTTTATTAGAAAAATCATAGAATTATAGAATGATTTGGGTTGGAATGGACCTTAAAGCTCATCTCGTTCCAATCCCCTGCCACGGGCAGGGACACCTTCCACTATCCCATTTGCTCCAAGCCCCATCCAACTTGGCCTTGGACATTCCCAGGGATGGGGCAGCCACAATGTCAGGGCCACACCACCCTCACAGGGAAGAATTTTTTCACAATATCATGTATATTAACAGATTAATTTTTTTCTAAATTTTGTTCTGTTTTTAAGGTCTTTTTAATAATAAAAACAAAACCATAAAAAACCCCAAACATGTATAACTCTAAAAATAAAATTGCTTGTTCAAATACAGATTTACAAAATACTTACACATTCCCTTTCTACCAGACCCCTAATAATTAAGGGTTGGACAACATTTAATTAGCTTGTCAAGTCTAACTACAAGCTCTTACAAATACTTTTTTCCTTCAAAAGAATTGTATCAAAATTTTATAATCTGCCTCTTCACAGGCTGAACCTTCCAACTGAAAGCAAATGATTTTATTCCTTCTGGAAATGTGAATCATGTAGTAAATCCCATGCCATATAAATAATACCTCCTGGACACAGACAGATCAAACATAAAAAGTCTAAGCCTTAATCCTCATCCCCAGACAATGCAGGCAACTTTAGAAAGCAAATATATCATGTGTCTGAAAAAGGCTGAATCTGTTCCAAAGGCCAAACCCTGCTGAACCCCACTGTGGCTTCCACACTACTTTAGCTTTTCTTTTAAAAAAAGGATCCTTGTGCTGTCCAACAATGGTGGGTTTTTAACAGCACCACAAAGTATTTAGAAAGATAATTACCTTGAAACCGCTGAACTAAACTGGGAAAATGCTGTGTTTACATTCTTCTTCATTTCTTACTTGCCCATAAATGCATGCACAGGGAATCATACAATTATTCAAGTTGGAAAAGATCATGTCCAACCACCAACCCAGCACTGCCACCATGTTCACTATCAATTCCTGTCCTCAAGAGCCATACCCACAGGTTTTTGAACATTCCAGGGGGTGTTGAGTCTACCACTGGCCTAGGAACCCTGTTTCAATGCTTGATAACCCTTTCCATGGAGAAATTCCTCCTGATGTCCAACCTGACTCTCCCCTGGTACAGCTTGAGGCCGTTTCCTCTCGTTCTGTCCCTTGTTCCCTGGGAGAAGAGCCTGACCACCGCCGGCTTTCCACTCCTTTCAGGGAGTTGCAGAGCCAGAAGGTTTCCCCTGAGCCTCCTTTTCTTCCAGGCTGAGCCCCTCCAGCTCCCTCAGCCCCTTCCCCAGCTCCGTTCCCTTCCCTGCACAGGTTCCAGCCCCTCAATGTCCTTGTCTGGGGGTCCCAGAGCTGCCCCAGCACAGGGACAGGCACTGCCCTGGGGCTGTGACACACTATTCCTGATCCAGGCCAAGTGCCCTTGGCCTCTTGCCCACCTGGGCTCACATTTAGCCACTCTCCACCAGTCACACACTTCTCACATGATCCTCCTTGATCTTTGAAGTAAAAAACGCTGCATATGCTTTGAGCAGCAAAGAGCTGAACCTCCAGGTAACTTTAGCAGCTTAAACACTTTATTAAAACTTCATTAAGAAAAGTAGCAACGATTCCTGACTAGCAGCATACTGCAGATGAAGAATATTACTGTTCTGAGGTGAATTAATCATGTGCAGCATCTTTAGAAATGCTCAATGCAGTTGTTTTTTGCTTGAGAATCATTTTTGGCATGCTAGTGCTCTATTCCGCATCACATTCTTCAGTAAGACAATGAATAATCCTTACCTAAAGAGCAATTACAGATCCATAATTTCAACTCTTTCATTTCCCTTAATGAGAGAAAGCACCAAGGGCAGAAAATACAGGCAACCCCCAACTGCCATTAACAGTAAATGAGATCTGTAGAAGTAACTTATTTGAAACTTAATCTCTCCACCTGCACTGCGTATGTCTGCTGTATAATTAGTATATGGTTTTATAGGTGTCAGTATTCTCCTATTTCTCTGTAGATGAAATGTCTTTACCTCTTATGGGACCATAAACAAAACTGACAAACACCCATCAAGCATTTCCAGTGTTGTCCTCAGACAAAAAGCTGACCCGTCCAAACATCCTGTTTAGAAAGGTGGTATCCAGACTGCAGGACCCATTTCACAGTGTCCAGCTCAGCCCAGCCCCTCTGTGTACATCTTGATTTTCTCCCAGAGGAAATGCTCTGAAGCTTCATCAGAAAAAGCATAGGATGTACCCCCAGATCCCCAGTTCAGCCAAGGAACTTTGGTTGGCAGCCAAGGTTCCTTTGTAAACCACACCATCACTTTTTACCTTTCTAGCAAGTTTGATTTTGCTTAGAAAGAATTTTTATATGCTAATTTTATACATAATAGTTTCCAGAATGCAACATGACATATGGGAGCTTAACAAATTTCATAAATGCAAATGCTTATCACAAACAACGTACCAGAGCTTTGAAACTCGTAACTTTGTTTTTTCCCTTCTTAGCCAGCAATGTGCCTCTGAATGCAGAAAAACTAAACTGTAAAAGTTTAAGTTTTTTACATTCTCTTTATTAAAGATCATTAATGGCATGTGACCCAATGTGGCAGTACAATATGATCTAGCACTTTCTTTAAAGTGATTTCTTGGATATACTAATCTAGTTATTGCCAAAAAAACAACAAACAAACAAACAAACAAAACCCCAAAACAAACAAACAAACGTCATTTTTTTCCCCCAGATCTTTTAAAAGACTTTTTAATTTTCAGAGAAAATCTGAAGTTCTACTTTTATGTTTCTCATTGTAGAAGAGAAAAGTATGAGAAGATAAATTTTCAAAAGATTCTCCTTGTGGTAATCTCTTACCATAGACTGTGGGTGGTAATTCAGAGTGTCTAGACTAAAAATGAGATGTTATCTCAGGGACTCTAATCAAACTATCTGTGCAGGCTTGTCTGTGCTTCTAAATATTTTTTAAAAGGTAGAAATTAATTTTTTTTAATACACTATCATCTTTAACTCTCTTACATTCCTTTGAGTTAATTAAGGACAGCATAAAGAACTGTCAGTGATCCCCTACCTCCTCCTCTCCAGTTAAGGAAATTATAAAAAGACTGGATATTAAAGAGCCAAATTCTGCCACTGGGCTAAAGACTTGTGAAATATGAATTCACTAATCATGCCTAGAATTCACAGATATTAAAAGTACAAACTTTTCAGATGAGTTCAAAGTGAGATGTCCCTGCCCATGGCAGAACAGCTGATCACCATCTTTGACCAAGCCCAGGTAGGAGCTGGTCAAACCCAACACGAATATTGGGGGGTTTTTTTGGGGGAAACTGAAATAAATAGTGAGCAATTTATTTGAATAAGTATATAAAGATGCAACTAGAATATAAAAGGCAAAAGACTGAAGGCAAACAAAAGTACTGGCCAGTCATCTATTGCAGAAATCTTCCTGCCCTTACTTTTATAAAATTTAATATAAAGGAAATTTTTTAACGATGTAAAAAGTCCCTTGGATTTTTTTCATAGCCTGTTTTTTTTAACACTCTTTGTCTGGTATCTAATTTCTCTTCCTGTAATGTTATAAATCTGTCAGTCATGCTAGAGGGGAAAATGAACAAACACAACAGAACTCTGATAATATCATAAAATGATTGCTAACTCAGAAAATAGATCTGATTTGGGTGAAAGCTCTGAATACCAAGATGCTCTGAGAGCTCTGCCTTTGGTCTGCTGCTGCAACCAGTGATGCAAACTGCAAACAGGAGGTAAATCCACCAGCACAGCTTTTCATTGGCTACACCTATTACAGTGCAGTGAGTTAACTTACAGCTATTCTCATTTCATAAAAATCAAATTTAAAAATTTTATCAGAATATGTCAATTTTATAAAAGAAAAAACCTGCTGCCAGCTTCAGATGTTATTTGTTTTCACTCTTATAAAGAAAAAATAGAAGTGCACTGACTCCTTAAAGCATGTCTCTAAAAACATATGATAATATTTACAAAATCAGCAATTTTTAATACAGTTTGGTAGATGAGGTATTGTTCTATAGTTCCTACGGTCTCATTATGTGTTATGACAGGCAATTAAACAGCTGTTGTAATTCAAACAAAGTCATGTTGATGAGGTTTCTGTGCAATGTTGCCACAATATTAAACTCTGCAAAGCAGGAAATAGCAGTGGCAACAATTTTGTTTCCTTAAGATTCACTACCACATTTGGATTTCTCATCTGGACTAGACAGTTGCCTCTTCTCTTAAATAAGTTATGATGAATGAATTTCATAGATCCATTTCCATACACTTAGAATTTCCTCGTCAAAAGAATTCCTAACAGATAGGTAGCAGGGATAAACTTCAAAATCAAGTTTAAGCAGCAGTTAAATACCAGCTGAAAACACCAGTTTAACATAGGCCCAAAAAAATACACATATTGTCCAACTTTTCCTAACAGATATAACAAATTTACTTTTTAATTGAATGACTGTCAGGCTGAAACAAAACCCCATATCTTACTGTCCCACTGTGTATGTGCACCTCAACATAAAGGAGAGTATCATCTCCACTGCCTTTGAGGGGTTGGCAAAACCCCTAAAACCTGAATATTTATTTCACTGTAAAGTTCAAAGTCAGTAAATTTCTGTAAAACACCACTCATGTACATTGTATAGATGTTTTTATTTTTGTTTAATCTTTCTTATGTATATTATTTGAGAAAATAAATTCTTAGAACAAAGAGGATATTGGATATCATCCTTCATGCACTACCCAAAAAGAGATGTTAAATGTTTTGTCCACCTAAGCCTCAATCATATTTGAATTAGGACTTATACAACTCTCCCAGTCTCTTCCACAATGAACATCAATACAAATAATTCATTTAATTACAGCTCTTATGAAGTAAATATCTAAATAAAAGTTCCCATTCACTACTCTGATTTTTTTTCAATATTTGGGTGGCACAGTTTGAAATAAATAAGAATTAATTCAATTTAGTTTAATCTATTCTAATTCATTTATACCTGTATGGGTAACAGAACGATCAGGTTGTAGCCATGAACTACTTGCCTTCTCTTTATTCACCGGTGGGCAGAATTTGTTTGAAAACAGAGTTTATTATATTTCAGTTTATTATATCAGTAAAACCAGCATTACTGATACATTTCAAGAGAAATGTTTAAGAGAAAAGTTAAGTTCAGACAGATAGACAATGACTAAAAATACAATTCTGCTAAGCCACTTGAATTCTGTGATATTAATTTCCCTTCACTCTTGCTCACAGAATGATTTACAAGAACTGAAAACCAAAGCATCTTATTATATCATAAAAGATATCTAAATTTGATCTCAGAACACACTGACAATCTTGAGAGTTAGCTCTTAAGAAAGTCAAAAAGACTACTGTCAACCAGGTTTCTAAGATTTACATGGTGTGGACCCACTTCAGTTAAAGGATGAACAAAGTTCCTTTGGAAAATACAGTAGAGTTTCTGCTCTTTATTAGATCCCAAACCCTGATATGGAGTTAATTTGGAAACTCCTTCATCCCTCCTGAACAACAATTTGGCAGCTGCATGACCCTGGGAGGCCTGGATACAATTCAGCATAGATAGATAGAGTTCCTTTTGCAGTTATCCTCAAATTATAAATAAATAAATAAATCCCTTTGTATTTACATGAGCAAGATATAAATATTAATTCCACTACCCAGTGGAGTTTTTATTAATCTTTTATATAAAACCCCTCTCATATATTCAATTAATTCTATTAAAGAATAAGACAACTATAAAATTACAAAAAATTCATCCAATTTAAATACCTCTCTCATTAATATCATTTACTTAGAGAATGACAGCAAAGCACATGAGGCTACTAAAAGCTGATATTTAAGAGATGCATAACCAGTGGTTGGTGCCCCACCCTACATATTCTTATGGCAGAAAAAGGCTCAATGTTCCACACTTCATTTATTATTGCTGTACCTGTTCATGGATAAATTCATACCTCAGTAAGATAAAGGAGAAGGAAGTTTCAATTTCTATAATTTCATTATTAAACTTTACTTTAGGCCATGAGATATTTCATTAACTACTGTATATTTTATTTTTATGCTGGTTTTATCCATGACTTTAAACAGAATGTGAGACAGCCCTTTTATCTTCCAAATTTTTCAGCTGTACCATCAGTCTCCAAAATCTTCTCAGGTATTATAACAATTATGACCAGACAACCTTTTTTGGTCTAACCCAAATCAGCTTATTTGAGGATTATTTACATGACCAGAACTCCCAAAAGTGTTGCAGTAATTAATTAGCTGGAAACATGCTGAGAAGGGTAATAGATATGGGACATTCATCCTTTTGCTTCCAGTACACCTGTTCAATTTGATTTGTTATTAAAGATGAGGAAAAGGTGCTTTGGTTTTGTTTCTTCCCAGTTAAAAATTGTTAACTGCATGTCTGGTCTTAGACCATTTCTCCCCTGGCCATTAAGACAGAAATTGTTTTGATAGCCTTGTGGAATAAAGCATCAAAAAACCACCCCAAGCCCCCCATTCCAGACACATACCCAGCATTTATTCTACAAAAGATAGAGAAAAATATTCATCCTGGAAGCTCTGGGGAATTACTTATTAGGTAATATTAATGTCAGAAAACACCTCTGTTGGCCTGTGCTAACCAAAATTAAGGCACTGAAAGATGACTTGGCCATATTCTCTAAATGTGAGTGCTGGACACCAATTTGTATCAGAAATAAACCAACCAGAAAAAAAATCTTTGAGTGGAATTATTGTGGAATTATCGTCCCTCTTCTGATGTCCTGCAAACTTGCTAAAGATGATTTTGCACAGAACAAAGAGAAACCAAGCTGTTGATAACTCTACTATTTTGGCAGCAGCTGACCCCTCCCTGTTTCAGAACAAGGTGCATTAGGAAGGGTGTTGGGCTGGATCCCTGAAGGGAACAGGAACGCTCCAGGTTAGGGAGGCTCCACTTTGGAGATCACTTTGGCAGAGGCCATGCTACACAAGGGTGAAATAATTTGGAAATCAAAGACTGACTGAAACAGATTTTCTGTCAGACTCCTGCCTCAGTAGAAGTGCATTGTGAATGCTTCCCTCACTGTTCACAGATTAAAATGCTGTTTAGCCCAGAGCCTCGCATCACAGACCAGCTGTCATCCCAACTCCAAGTGCTGTCATCCTTGCTCCGAGTGCAGGTTGCAGCTTCACTTCCATACGTGTAGGAGTGTGCTCACTGCAGACGTGGCTGTACAGACAGCAAACATACCCTGCTTGGGAAAAAGGCATCACTCACATGCAGGGAAATCAGTGTCCTTTGCAATACCTGTTACAGGAAGCAGAACAAAGAGTCACTGCACCGGGACAGTAATCACAAGTCATGGTAACCCTGCGGTGTATTCAGATTTATCTCTGTATTTGAATGCCCCTTTTCCTGCTTCTCCTTTTGGAATTTTCTGGTTCCTTGTCCAGCTACCTTGCTCTAACTGTTCTTGCCTTTCTCTCTGCATAGTATGCACTATTACTTACTTATTGATCCTTAGTTTTCCGAATGCAAACCTTAATAAATGTGAAATTAAGGTAAAGCAAAACCAGAAATAAATAAGTAATGAAATATGTTATCGTTTATTTCTCTGAACATCTCTCAATTCGGTCGCTACCTCCTCTGTTTTAATGCCATTGCTCTTGAGATCTCTTTAAAACCACAAGCACAGACCCAGAGAAGAAATATGCAATGTAGAAGTCAGAAACATGATGCCCTCGGGCAGAATATTAAATATTTCTTTTCCTTTTTTTGAGAAGTATCATTTATTCATAGACAAAGCTACTTAAATAGATAAAAACTTCTTAGCAGAAGTTTTTATTTCCCTTCCCTAAGAATGAAAGTCATGCAGTCTGTTTGCAAAGCTGTCGCATAATGTTTCAGCAAAGCCAAAGGAAATTTTGGGTATTTAAGATGCTCTCTCAGGCAGGGACTACAGGGCACTGAGAGTGAGAGTTACTAAGTGGCTCGTGCTTGGGTGACAAGCTTCTCGTGACAAACTGCCTGGAGAACAACTCTGAGACTCAAAGAGAATTCTCAGAATCTCTCTGACAAAATGCTGCTGAGCAGAGGGGTGAAGGACAACATAAACAGTCCTTCTGCTTCCCAGCAGGGAGAACTTCCTGAGATGGGCAAAGCTTCTAGCGCAGCCATTTCACCACTAGGCAACAGTACAAAGCACAGCATCCATTAATAAATACATAAAGTATTACACTCAGGCCTGGGGGAGGCAAACCTAACAAAATTAGAAACTGGGAAGTGAACTCAGTCCTGCTGGAATCTATAGGAAGGATCAAGATGTTGATTTAATTCTTTCACCTAGACTCACAGCACCATTAAAGTTGGAAAAGACCTCCAAGACCATCGAGTCCAACCTGATCCCCACCTTGTCACCCAGCCCAGAGCACTCAGTGCCACATCCAGTCCTTCCTTGGACACCTCCAGGTGGGGACTCCACCACCTCCCTGGACAGCCTCTTCCAATGTCTGGCAGGCCTTTCCATGAAAAAATTCCTCCTCGTGTCCAATCTGATCCTCCCCTGGCACAGCCTGAGGCTTGTCCTGTCCCTTGTTCCCTGGGAGCAGAGCCCAAACGCCCTGGCTCCTCCCTCCTGTCAGGGAGTTGCAGAGCCAGAAGGTCCCCCCTGAGCCTCCTTTTCTCCAGATTGAGCCCCCCCAGCTCCTCCTCATCAGACTTGTGCAATGTAACACATCCCATGGAAGTTGCCTGACTCCTGTAATAACATATTTAGAATTACTTGTGCAGCTGAGAGTTCCATCGCTGGGACAGAGGATGAAAAGCCATTTAAACACCAAATGTTGGAAATAGCAGTGGTGAGGGAAGGCTGTGGAGAGCCAGACAGAATAGGGGAGTCTGGCTCTGAAATGTTCAGGATGGAGTCATCAGACCCAAACTAATAAGAAGTCAAGCCATTAGGAAGACAGAAACAAGAAAGAGAAGCAGTGGAAGACAGAGGGGAAAAAATATGCAGAGCTATTGTGACTTCTGCATTCATCATCTTACATTGTAAAATAATCAGAAATATTTTAAAGAAAAGAATTAATAAATTAAAATGCCAATGACTTCTTTAACAGAAATAAAGTTGGGTGACTATTTGACAAATAAAATCTTGGTCTTATTACCAACTCAATTCAAAATGTGTACACTTGATGAAAGCCAGTCAGGGATCAGTTTGCATCCCTTGAAGAACTGCCTTGAATCAGTAGTCTAAGATGTGAATAAACCATTATTCTGTCAACTTTCAGACCTTCAACATGTCTAAAAGACAGTGCAGAGTTTGGAAGGCTTCCCAGAAGGCTTCTGAAATTTAATATCAATGCAGTTAAATGTAGTAAAAATTTGAATTAAAAAGAAACTGGCGTTTTAAAAATTCAGCAGAAGAGGTTCCTTCAAATGTGCACATATAAGTGTGAAAAAGTTGTTCACTTTCCTAAAAGCTAAGTGAAAGACCTATGTTTGGTGAGAAAAGAGTGAGTTCCTTTGAAATAAAAAACCCAAATAAGTCTGTGTATCCCTTTTCATATGACATACAGAAATTAAATGAAGAAAATAGACCCTTATCTTATTTGAATTTATTCCACAAGATCCCCAAGACTTAGCAAACAAGATTTGGAAAACCAAAAGAGAAAATTACAATATTTGCAAGATTTTTCAATTGGATCGTAAAATTTACAAGATTTTCTATCAGTATGAAAGCTATTCCTCTAATTATACCATGCTTTTTTTTTAATACCTAGAATAGGTCACGATACTATAGTGAAATTGAAAGTTAGGGAATATAAATTTAGACTTCAAAAAGATTAACTATGGAAGTTATATAAAAGTTAGCATACATAACTAAGTTTGCAAAGTAAAAGGGGCCCATTATTATTAGCAGCGTAATTTTGGTTTTCTGGGAGTTTGGTAGCCCTTGTCAGCAACCTGGACTGAAAAGATACATATATTGTATTTTCGAAATGCAAGGACTAAAGGGTGTCTGATTCCTAATATTTTTACTCGATCCTTTTTCCTGACAGGTTTCCTTAAAGGAATAGGCTGTTCTTAATATCAAAGTTAATCAATTTTTGGCTCACCATTGTACACTTTTAAAGTCTTGTACCTGTTATCTTTATGTCAAGGCCAGGATGAAGAACACTGAAACATCAGTGAGTATGCCTGTTTTAGGACCTCCTGAGACTTCAGGTAAAAAAAAGACAAGTTTTGCAATTTTACTTTTCTGTGAAATTCAGACAAGTCTGATAGAAACCTTTAAGAACAATAGAATGCTGGGTTAAGGGTTTATTATGTCTCTGCGAGATAAAGAAGTTTCTAAAATAATAAAGAAGCATGAGCTGCACACTTAAAAAAAAGTAAACAAAATAAATTTCTTTAAAAAAGGACACTTTCAGTCAAAAAATAGGCACTTACTAAAATTCTAAGCATCACTGACACCTGCACTGGAGCTTTCTTTGATTTATAATAAATACATGGAATTTGGAAACTGCTTAGAATGTAGTGACTTCTAATGTTAAAGCCTTTTAAAGTAACCTCTGCGCTGAGGTTGTCCAGGGTTTCTGAGCTACATTTATCTTTGACAGATGTAATCTCCAGGTCTTATTAGTATGTGAGAGTTCCTGAAAGTTCTTAGAGAAAAGTCAGGAAGGTAAAGCTTTCATGAAGGGACTAAATCCATTTGGGGAGTTTATTGACCCCAAATCTGCAAAGATCAAAGTTTCTCCCATTCAATTTTCATTCCCAGGTAGCTCCAGTGCTTAGAGGGAAAGCTGGCACACCACTAAACCAGTGTGTCCCTTCATGAGTATGAGAAATCATGGTATTTAAACTTTTCAAGTATATTAAATAGGGAGATAACGTAAGATTATTACCTAAAGCACATCAACTCTTTTATTTGACTACCTGTAAATTCTATGTGCTGCAAAAAGACCTAATTTCAACTGCTTTGTAACTCGACATTCTGAATTTATATGTGTTCCTTTGGTGGTTTTGGTTCCGCCCACCTCACCTAGAATAAGCACAGCCCTGGCAGGATCCCAAAAACCCCAAAGCACAAGATTAATTCATTCACACAGTGTCCTGCTGATGTGCAACCTTCTCAACAGCCAGAATAATGGCCTCATGCTTTCCAGCCTCAAAAACCAGACAGACCTTTTCTAATGATCCACCCTATTTTAGAAACAGAGTTCACATTTGTAAAGCCTTAATTCATAACAATATTTTTACATAATGTGGTATTTGCTTAATCTCAAAAGAACTACTATTTAAAAAACCAACCAAATTAAGAGATTTAAAAAAAAAAGAAGTCACTGTAATTTTGCCTATTAAAGTCAAATTAAATTAAGAATAGAAACAGGTTTTGTATATGACAGGAAAAAAAGGAAACCTTCAACCCGGAACAGAAAAGAAGCCTGAAAGTTTCCTCATAAAAATAATTGCATTCATTATTTTTACTGAAAATAGGAATGAATAGGTAAGCTACATGCTTGAAAACCTTTGTAAAGATCTGATCATTAAACACACATGATGTTGCATTCTGTTTGTTTCTGCATCATTTAATATCTACTCTTCCACATCCTAATATTCATATTACAAGAATATTACAAGAATATATTACAGGAATGTCTTGCAGCATGAGGTCTTTGTAAATCATGCATATCTCCTTCCATATGCACATGCCACAGAAAGCAAACTGCTTTCTGTTATCTGCTTGCTTTCCTAAAGCTGAAAAATTAAGGGTATCAAATAAGCCACCCTGATAACCACCACTAGGCACACTCCAATGGTCCAGCCTGGCACCCAAGAGGTTAAAACCTCTCCGCAAACCACAGACTGGTCCTGACACATGCAAAGAAGAAGTGAAAAGACCAAAGAATTCTTTCGTCCAGAATGGTCTTGATTCACAGAAAAAAACCCCCTCGAGAAACGCCAATGCTTCGCCATGAAGGTTGGGAAGGACAGAAGACTCTGCTTTGGTTGTGGTACAAGAGCTCTCAGACTTTATCTCTGCCACCTCCTCCTCCAGGATGAAGAGCCACCAATGACTGCAACCCCAGAACAGAATTATCCTATTCTGGTGTTATAAATCTAACGCTCCGCTAACGTTTGTTTAATGCCTGGATCTTCACTGGTGACGGATTGCATGAACTGGGAGAAAAAAAAGTCATTTGGAGCTTTAAGGTTTGCCCCATGGCTCAGCTTCTCAAAATATTTCCATTACATTGGTACCAATGTTCCTAAAACTTTTTCTTTTGTTTTTAATTTTTTTTTTTTTTAAGTATTACCTTGCTCATTCAAGAGTAGCATTATATACTGTGGGGTTTTTGATCCAGATTGCAGGAGGTAAACCTACAGTTCAATCCACTAAAGAGAAAGAGATCCATTTGATAAGATAGAAGATCTGAAGTCCAAAAGGAGGTATTTAGGTTTTAATCCACTGCTGCACATAAGTAGATATTACATACTCTATAGAGAAACAATTCCTCCCAAAGAATTATTTCCAGAGCTGCAGTAGCACCCAAGTTCATGTCAGGAGTAGTGTCTTATCAAGCACAAAATCAGACAGTGGTTATGCCATAATCGGGAAAAAAAATATTACAATTTAATTTATAGAAATTTAATTTTACTTCAACATATTCTGAGACAATTTTATTTTACCTATTTCTAGTAAGCTTTGCAATTTTATTCAATCTTTGTAGAAAGATGATAGCTTTTAACACGATTCCATAAGCAAGTTGTTTATTTTTTCCTCTTATTGCTAACTATTAATGTTTAATTAGTCAGTTTTGTAAGGGACAGAGAGCAAGTGTTCTTTCAAACCATTCTGCTGTCAAGTGTGGTTGAGAGTTGGAATGGTTTATGCACTGTTGGCACGTTCTCCTCTCTCCTGAGACAGCAAAGCAACGCTCCTGCATTTGTTTCACTGAGAACACGATTCCTCTTTATCTCTGCCATCTCCTGCATTGCTCCTCAGTGCAACAAGCGATAGCAGAGATCTGTCAAAAGTTAGAGACCTCAATTTTTGAATAAGTTTGAATTTACACGTGTAAAAGGACATCAGTAATTTTCTCACATTTTCCTAATCTCCCCTGATGGATTCAGGCCATGCTTTTCATTTACTCCAGATGTGATAACCAAACTGTCAGCTATGTTTCAGCTTTTCCTTTAATCTTCCCTGGAGCCAATAATAAAAGATTAGTAATTGACAGTGGTTGCCAGGCTAAGGGTAATGCTTATTTTAAACACGGGAAGCGGGAGCTGTATTCTTTGAAGGGATAATTTGTGGGAGGCCAGAAAATTGGATTACTTTGTTATCTGTTGTGTAAATGACAAAGATATTCAGTGTCCTTAAAATGTCAAGGCAAGTTTAATTAAAAATTTACCACCTAATTTGAAGGTGGGAGAAGAGAAGGCAAGAGAGGAAATACAGTAATGTTTACAGGTAATTTAGGAACTTTAGCAGGAAGCATATAATGTTAGTAAAAGTTATAAAAAAAAAAAAAATAAGAATACCACTGATGTTTTGATATGTAAACATTTGGTCAATTTTTGAATTTACAGGCTTCTTTGAGAAGGAAAGAGTATCTACTCTCATTAAAAGATAAACATATGCAACACATCATCAATATATTACCTATATTTTGAAAGCTCAGAGCTTGGAATGAAAGAAGAAATGTCAAGAAAACATTTAGAAAAGTGAGCTCCCTTAGGAAGAAATACTCCAACCACATCCATAGTTCATGCAAGTGTGCACAAAATTTCACTTGAACTGAAGTCCCTCAATTACACAGCATATTCCCACACCAAGGAACAGCCCTTTTCCCACATTACATGCGGAGCACAGTTTTGTTTCCCTTGTAAAGTGAGGGAAATTGCACGGAGAACATTAATACTGAGGGACAGGCTGTTTCAAGCAGCACAGCTGAGCTCAACCCCACTGCTACATGTAGACATTCATTAATTAATCAAATTGGATATAGGAAATTTGAATTGAAATAGTGTAAAACTTCATCAGTGTGGCTTTTACTGAGAAAAGCTGCAGCTGAAATGTCACTGACAGCAGACAACAAAAGATTTTGCTGAAATAAGGTACGTGGTTTGAGAAAGGACAACAAATCTTTGAAAGTAAAAGTATATTATAATTTTATCTTGGTCACATACTGGATTTCTTAAACAGGAAATTCTTGCTGGAAAATACATGACGAAAGCAGGGTACAAAGCAATGCTGAGGTTTTTCATAGACAGGAGAGAGGACAAGCACCACGGCAAAGATCAAAACGAACAAGAAAAACTGGAAAAGCAAAAAAGATAAAAATGGTTTTGAATTTTCCAACCCATTTTACTCATAGATATTACAGCTTTTATGGAAATGTGCTGCAGTGCCACTGAGCTGAGATCTAGGAAGTTTATCTAAATTACGACAATTTGGTTTCTTTTTTGTAAATGTAAAAAGGCTTACAGAGTCTCCAAATTAGGTTCAAGTGCACTTTGCTCACTAAATATTATACTTTTTTTAGATTAAAATACCTTGTGCTGTATGACTGACTTAAAGCCACACACATAGGGAGAAGATGGTAAATCTGTGGCTTTATTAGTCTTTTCTTCAAAGACAAAAGAAGCTTTACAATAATTTCTCATGTCATTCTCAAGAATTCCAAGGGCAGTTCTCCACACAATTAGGTCAGTGAGGAATTTCAGCACTGGAAATAGTCAGTCTCGAGATGGAAGCAGGATTAGTAGGAATATGTACTGGAGTTAGATGGGTAAGTGTGTTCTCTGATTCCTTGCACAGGGGTCACTTGCACTATGAATAGAACTGTGGTCTCACTAAAAATGTGTGAAGGGAAATGGGCTGTTGGGATTTAGGAGGGAGAGAAAGATAGAAAAAATTACAGCTCAACATATGTCTATCTTCAAGCACACTCTTGCTTTCCAGAATGTATTTAGCATTTGAATTACAAAAGCTTCCATAGTTTTGCATCTAATTTAAAATATAATTTTCTTCAATCACATTTCCAGACAAATGGATAGAAAATTGAGTGGTATCTTCACGTAAATATTTTATTTATGCAGTTAAGTGCGGATTCTTTCTGAAAATTTGCATTGTTAAATCAGTAACTGCACCAGGTTCATTCAACATTAAGACAGGAGTTCAAGAATACAGACGGGCTGATAAGCTAGATTGGAATAAAAGCCTGAATTAAATAACTATCCACCTCACTATTTCTGATGGAATCTAAAGGTCACATAATCCAATGCTGGGATAAATTTTTCCAGGGCAGGTAACTGAAACAGTAAAATGTTCTTTATGGTTACAAATTAGAAGATAATTTGAATATTTGAACCTTTAAGAGTGGATTAAGTGGCACAGCAGGATGACTGATATGTTTAAAACAGAGAATGAAACACAAGAACGTCTTCATAGGGACTCAGAGTCTATAAATCAATGAATTCTCGTTATAATCAATATCATACATCAGAAAAATAAAGATCTAAGATCCTTGTAACCAGATATATTAATCCCTGAAAGAAATGACAAATATTGACAATATAAAAGTCTTTCAAGAACTGAATTTTCCCATTAGAATTCAGCTATTTTTTTAATAAAACTTTTCATTATCTCAAGACTCTGGGATTTTTTCTGACTTTACCAGACAAAAGAGAGAAGAAAAGTATGTTTCAATAAAATGATTTTAAAAAAACCCTACAAAAACTGAAGTTGCTCTTTGCCTCTTTTTAATTTTGCACACAGAGTTATTAGTAACATTCCACAAAAATTATTTGCAGTTCCTCAAGGAAGGTATGTGGATTTAAGTTAGAGATGACCACTGTTGTATGATGCTTTTGCCATTAAAATGACCAAAAATGCAGAAAACAAGAAGAAGAAGATGATGATGATCCTTGATGGGGTACACTTGGGAAAGGCTATTCTGTATTTGAGGTTGACTTGAAGATATTTCCTGACCCATGAGAAGTTGTGTAACCTGTTTTTACACCACAGGGTTGGCAACAAGGTAAAGCTTTTAAGAGAGAATATTTCCCTGCTGAGACAAAATGTCACAGCTGGAATTTCTTCATGGGATAAATCTCATTTAGGAATGTGGAAAGGGAAGTTCCCAAACTCAGTTCCTTGTCCATAACATCATTTCTCTCTTACTACTTGTGTGAGGCTCTGGGTCTGGGCAGCCGCTCAAGGGCAGGGGCAAAAGAAGCAAAGCTAGGAAAGGGTCTGAGCAAAACAGGCCAAAATATTTTAGGAAGCAGAGGATGATTCTGCTCACAGAGAAGTGTTTTAGTGAGTGACTTTGTGATTGACAAAGAAACTACGTATCTTACAGCAAAGTCTCATCTTGGCAGGGCTGAGGGACACTGAAGATTTCCCTTCAGGACAAAATCACATCAAAAGGAAAAAGATGCTCCCAAGGCAACCAGAGACACACGGAAGACAAAGTGAGAGACCCTCTGTTTCTTCAAGATCCTGTCCCACACCCTTTTTCCTGTCCCAAACCCTCTGTACTCCAAGAATTAGACAGTGAAACATCAGCAGCCCTGACAAACCCTTGGGCAAACAAGAACAGACAAAGCAGAGCTCATTTACCTTCTTCTTCAGAGTTAAAAATAAAGAAACATCCAAATTAAATGTTACAAAGAAAAAGTAATGAAGATACGTTTGACTTGAAATTTTTAAGTTATTTCTAAGCACTCAGGAGGAGTCTGTTAAAACTCCAATCATAATTCAGATGGCAAAATTCACATATCTAATGAAAACAACAGTAAATCTGGACTGCAGAAAGTATAATTTTGTTTGGACATGACAAGGACAAAAGCAGTCTATGTGCTAAATTCCATTAAATACCAGAGTAATTTTAACTGTCCAATAAATGACTCACTGAAAAAGGCAGTAAATGATAAAATTAGGTCTTGGTGAACTGAATCAATTTGAATCCTTTTCCTCCCCCAAAATACCTACAGAAAACATTATTTTTCTTGTTTAAAGTACAGAACTGCAACAGCTAAAACAGTGCACAGAATAGCTCTTGACAGTCTATTGTTTTCAGGGTAAATTCTGCGTCAGAAATTTTACTGTTCAGACTCTGACCTGAAGAAATGCTAAAGGAAGAAAAAAAATCTTAATCAATATAGTCCATAATTACATAAGGTACACTTGTAGAATTGTATGACTTATTTTTCTAAGTTGCCTTTTGTACAAGAAACATGATATCTGTTGAAATCAATCTAATCTCCACAAGAATCTTCATCAAAACCATCTTCTGCTTTGTCATTATAGAAAAGATTAGAAACAGAGAGAAGAATTTCTGCAATGAGATATGAAATAGCACTGGAGAGCCCACAGAAGTAAATGACAACAGCATTGTACAAAAAAGATAAATAGGTATTTAAACAAGCTCTTCATGATGAAGAGACCTTTTGAATTGCCCTCTGAGGTCATTCCAGGCCTGCAAAACCTATTACAAATAATTTAGCAACCTTTTTTTTCTAAGAAGAAATATCTGTTACTCTGTTGCTGCCATGCAGGATTTTACCAGCTTCGTAGCAATATGGTAAACTGGGAGGCACGTTTTGCTCTCAAATGTTGTTTATCAGTTAAGGGGCTGAGTTCAATTCATGGTGTTAAACTGAAAGTTTAAAAAATTTTTAAAATGTCCTAGAAAATCTATCAAATATCTTTAAAATCTAATCTTTACACATATCCTAGATAATCAATTTTATCAGCATATTAACCCAGACAAAGGAATCAGATTAAGATTTATTAAATACATTTCTCCATGTACTAATGTACCTGTAAATTTATGCAAAGGAAAACTAAGAATACAAAATGTTGGGGTTTTTAATTACCACAAACAAGGGATGTGTGCACGTGTTGATGTCTCTTACACCTGTTCTTACAGCTGAGCAATTCTGCTTTCAAGGAAAATAAGAGTATCATAAATCTCAGATTTTCCTCTGAGATATTTAAAACCAGCTTTTTAATAAAGCCCATCTTGCTGCAATACCAGTGAACACATTTCTTCAGTAGAACTGAATAGTGCCCAACAATCATAGCACTGTATGATATTGCACCCAATCTAAAATAACAGATTATTAGAAGGTATCAGTTTTAAACAAAATAAGATACACTTGAAAAATGTCAGTGGTTTTATATGAAGCTACTGAGTTTTGAAACCTGCCCTTTTATTGCCTTTTTCCTTCCCCCTTTAAGTCTAAATATCCCATAGAGAGGAGCTGCTTGATTTTTATGCCAGCTTAGGGGTAGCTCTTTAGACAAGCAGTAAAAGGCTAAATCATAAGGAATGGCTTGTTTGAATCAAATGCAAATATTGAGCAAAGAAAATTATTTTTAAGGACCAAGATCAGTCAGATATTCAACAGTTTAAAAGACTCCGTGACACACTATATAACTACAGCAGGCACAGCTCTTCAAATCATAGCCATGTGCCAAACTGTTCCTGGAGTGTATTCAGGTGGTATCCATGTATATGACCACTACATATACCACTGCATTTTTTTGTTCTTCAGCAGTTAGGAAAAGCATTTACAAGTACAGAACTAACAGTCAAAGCAGTAATATTCAATACAAAGGTTTGGATTCTTACTAAACTCCCTATTAGTTTTAACTGTTTCTGCTGCATCTCACCTTCCAAATTCCTCTTGTAAAAAATGTCCAGCATCACACTATTTAAAAACATCAGCTTAAAGCTGATGATTTCTTTGCTCTCTAAAAAGTTAAAGTAAAGACTACTTGCAATTGGTGCTGCTCATTAGAAGGTGCTTTTGTTTACAAATTTAATTCACTTGTAATGTAGCAAGGGCAGATGAGACAGACTGAAAGCAATAGAGTACATTGTAGAACTTCCCAGCTGAAGAATTTTAGTATCAGCGTTGGCCCTTTCCACTTCCATCCACTGCTCCCTAAGGATACACTCAATCTGGGGGAGGCTGGATCTTCTAAAAGCAGTTTTTAAGGTTACATCATAAAACAAGCTAATTATACAGACCTAAGCATATGAACTTAAAGTAGGAGAAATTATTACTTTAGACTCTACTCAATCAGCATGAATTTCTCTTGATAGAGAACGAGGAAATGTTTGTGTTTTATATTCAGAATATGCAGATGAAATGCCCACAGTCCCAGTTTGATTCCAAACACATAAAAAACACGGTGCTTCTTTCTAGAAGAGATTCTCACTGTGAGAGTTTATGCAGAATTTGCATCTTGACTGTAATTAAGATGAGAAAAAAAAAAGAGGTGTCTTTGCAGAGGGCATGATGACAACATAGTCTAGAGGATAATGACAACAAAAGCTGCATCTTTCACTTTGAGAGATGTTACTTCTGTTCAAAGACAGCATCTTCGTAGCCATGATGGCAAAATGCAGGTGGAAACTCTAGATCAACTTAACAATGGTCAAACATCTCAATAAAGCCCCTTTGGGAAACAAAGAAATAAATATTTATGCTATTAATCCTATCAATATTGCTCAGCAGATTTTTATTATTGTTATTATTATCAGTTACTGTATTTATTTCATCTTGAAGTTTACTTTTCTTCTGACAAATTAATCTTCTCTTGATTTAATTATCTGTTTTAACTGTTGTCTTATCAAACTTTTGCAATAACTTTAAACATGAATATTCATGTGTGTTATTTATCTACATCAAATAGTTTAACGTACTTTCATCAGAAATTCTTGCAAGTTTTTCAAGGTTCTTTGTCAAAACAGTAACTCTCTTATATAGCAAACTCTTCACAAAGTTATTGTCTTTAGAGTAAGGAAGTTTTGAGGTTGAAAGATTGAATCCCTGAAGGTTTACAGTCTTGAAAGTATTTTTCACAGGAAAATTCCTCTTTTCTTCATTTCAGTTATTAGGTTACATAACAGTTAAAAAAGACACTCTGATAAACTTTCTAGCCAGACAAAAAACTCATCTGGTTTCACAATATATTTATATTCTATTATTATTTAAGAGGGGTTTTTTCCTTCTATGGACTGAAAGAATAAGTTGAAATCACTTCATTCATGTAGCATCCAAATCTGCATTTAACCTTGAATAAATTATTGTATGGCCTATAAATCAATTATGAGATTTAAAAAGCACAACAAAAAGATACAAACTAGACAGAAAAAGAGTTCCTGGTTAAACCAAATCAGTTCAACTCAGTCAAGCAAGAGATCTAAGTACCTTGTGACCCATGAGGTGAAGAGGGAATGTTCCAAAACACATGGGGAGAACCAAAACTTTCTGTTGTACTGGGATTTGTCTGTGGTTACGAAGTTATGACAAAGTTATAACAGAACAAACAGCTCTTTTCCCACACATGCAGAAATTTAAATGGGGGTTTCAGGGGAAAACAGAATTTCTTCACAAAACATGACCCCTAAATCAACCCAACTTTAGTTGGAAATATGGTGGCTCCATCTTTATCTTTTTGCCTTGAGGCCCTTTCGTGCTTGTTACTAATGATGTAAAGCAAGATCTGCTCCAGCTGATTTCCCTGTTCCAACTTATTCATGTTTTCCTGTGGTAACCTTACCACTACATCTGAACCTCACAAACACAGTCCTAGGCATTGTCCCAGGGAGAAAGAATACTAATCCCATTTTGACAAAGGACCAGTCATTATGA
Organism: Empidonax traillii; assembly: GCF_003031625.1. NCBI lineage: Eukaryota > Metazoa > Chordata > Aves > Passeriformes > Tyrannidae > Empidonax > Empidonax traillii. Next base: position 1,045,398 of record NW_020955225.1, read on the forward strand.
CCTTATGATTATGGTCACTAATTGTCAAAATGAACTGATTTTTAACCACAGCAGACAGTCGGTGGTTTTGCACCTTAGATCAGTTTTTTTAAGAAAGTGCATCTTCCCAAAATAAGTCTGAAAACTTAATGTATTGACTTTTCTTTTAGCTTAACTTCAAACAAATAGAAAAAGAAAGACTTGTGTACAGAAACTGCTGGGCTCTTAATGGAAACTGCTAAACAGATCCAAGCAGTAAAGATTTTAAGAATGTTAACAGCTTCATAAGACAAGTAGCATGGCAAAAATAACAGCCAAATCCTTGAAAACAAGTACAATTTATGAATGTATTTCTATCATCTGGCTGCCTCCAATTACAGGGAAGTGGGCTCTATGACCCAGCAAGTCCCAGTGCACCCTCTGTCCTTTATTAACTTGTATTTATTCGAACATACCCTTTTAAAACAAGCTGAGCATCAACACATTGAAAATGGAGTAGTACAAAAGGCCCAAAGGAAGGTCAAAAAAAAAAGGAATGGAAATCTATGTAGTTTATGCCTGCCTAGGGAAATCATAGCTCTAGTTCTCTATAAGTTTAAAAATACAACAATTTGGTTTTAAATAGCTTTTATGCAACTCCAGACAGCTTCAGGTGCTACACACAAACAAACAAATAAACAAACAAAAGAAAAAGGCAAGTTTAGCACTTCTCTGTGATTTCTATGATTATGTCTCCTGATGCATAGGATATTTACATAGAACATACATGTTTAAAACGTAATTCTGAGGTCTGATAAGTAGCTGAGCTTTCCAGAGGAACTGGCAAAACTAAGTCTGCACTGGACCCTTTCTGAAACAGCTACAGATAAACCTAAAGCAGCACACATATCACACACTGATGCACAGCCTGGGTTTATGTGTTGATGAAATCTGCACCATGAGGAGTTTAAGGTCTCCACATAAATATCTGATGTGTTTCAGCTCCTCTCACAGATGAGAAATGTTTGAAGGGACAGTATTTTACTGTAGAATCTCAGCACACAAGGCTATCTTCTCCCTTTAAGTAGCAACGTGTTAAAGCTGTTGGGATTCTGCTGTATATTTAACAGCAGCCAACTGCCCTCCAACTTTGTTTGCCTACAGACTGATTACCAAGCTAAAATACGTATAAAGATATCTACATACACACACACACATATAATAGGCTATTATACTAATCTACAGTACAGATTAGGGATTGCTAATTGTATCCTCACTCAGACACCACAAGCTTTGGCAGCACTGAGGACATCAAGCCTGTGGCCATAGGAATTGTGTAGGAATTAACCCAGATCCCTTTTCTGCCTCTTGCTTGTCCAGTAAATCTCACAGAAATCCACCATCCCAAAACCTCTGTTACTGTTTGCACTGTCAGTAAACAGTAAAACATTCAGTTTTTACCTCAAGAAATAAATTACCAGAATAGAAGGCGTGGAAAGAATGTGAATGGATTAATAACTGAAAGAGTTAACAAACCATATCATCATTTTGGGCTTGAAAAGGTCCTCAAAACCCCCACTAAACAAAATACATCTCCACCATTCCCTCAGATGCTCTGAATTGCCCTGATTTTGTTTGAGCAATAAACAGATCCAGGGTTTGGAGAATCAATAGTCGCTAACAATGTATTTTAATGTATTGTCAGAATTAACACAGAATAGATTCACTTACTAGTTTATTTAGCTTGGCATTACAGAATTCCTCCTCTACTGTATTTTCATTGTGGTTTACTTCAAAAACCTGAAATCAGCATAAGAGATCCCCCCTCCCTGTAGGGGAGATTATTATTCTTGAGGTACTTTATTGTTAAATAAATATTTTTTGAATTAACAAAAAAATCGCATTTAATTCACAGCAGATTTTTAATTGAAATTCCTGGAGCTCTAGAGCATCTTAGAAGCCACAGAGATTTCAACTAAACTGATTACAACTGGGAAAAGTTCTGCAGGAGCAAATCATATGCAGGAGACAAGTGAATCTAAGACGGTGTCACAAGTTCACAATCCTTCCCTCAGAAATATTCCCTGTATAATACAGCAACTTCTGGTATCCTTTTCATGGAGATGGGAATGATCATGTTTTAATAATGTGTCCATTCAGGACCTGTTTCTGTCACCCAAATCAAAGTTTTAAAGCCATTAATATTTTGCACAGCCATTCTTTTATATATAAATATACAAATACCTATATTGAAGACCACAATGAAAAGCACCAGTGAACACTGTACAGTCTTTCACAGACATAAGAAATGGGCAACAGGAATAAGATTTTGACCAGCTGACAGGTCACATGAGGAGAGAGGTGATGACAGCTCCAGCTGTTCATATCTTAAGTACCACTTATTTCTTCAATGATTGCCAATTCACAATGAAAAGAAGTGGAAGTGAAGTCTTTCTACAGCTATACAATTAACTAAAACAATGACTTTGGTATTTTACATTATTGTATTTATTCTAATTGAGAAAGTAAAGAATTAATTACCCTATTTCAGTTAGTGGTTAATGCTTTTATTTTTTCCCCTCTATGTTCCCTCCCCTCTCTTAATTTTAATTTCCTGTAGATTAAAAATGAATAACATAATAACTAAATAACCTTTTCTGTAGAAAGAAATAGTTTAAATAAGTACAATCTCAATTTTTAAAGTTTCCTCAGTATGTGAGTAACATTCTGAATCCCTGGATTTTCAGGTTTCTCCCTTTGGGCTTTAAAGGAGTGTCCATAAACCAACTCAAGTGCCTCCCTTCTGCACACTATTGAGAAGACCCATCAGTGGTAATTTTTCTTCATTTAACCCTGGTTTTTACATCGTTTGACTTCTGAAATTACAGTCTGGACCCCTGCCCCAGTGGTTAGAATTTTACCCCTCTAAATTGCCCATGTTGTGCATTTTTCAGTGAACTCTGCCTAAATGACTTATGTCAGGAAACTGCTGCCTTTCATTTCATATTCATTCCTAATTTTATGCTGAGAATCTGATGAGACACAGATCTGTGTTCAGAATTTCTGCAATATGACCTTTCATGAATTTGATTTACTAAAGCCTCAGATGTGATAGTTCCCATTTGCACACTTTGTTTTATATGGATGACATTTTCCCTCAAACATTAACCTGCCATTTTATTGTCTCTCAATATGTTTCATAGATAGAACAATCTTAACTTGTCACAAAATCAAAATTGACCTGCAAAAATTTAGCTTTGGTAAAGAAAATACATTTTTGTTCCTTTTGTTTTTTGTCCTTTTGAGAGCAGAATTTTACATTAAACCTCCTGTCTTTTATTTTTAATAGAACACATAGATTGCTTTTCTCCCAGGCCATGTATTTTCCATGTGTCTGAGGGGCCTTTCATGTGGTACTACATGTCATCTTCAACCATTAAAGTTTTATTTATAGAACTATAGCCAAAAAAAAGCCCCATGAAAAATATTTTATGCTATTCCATTGACTAAAACCCATGAACCAGTTGAGAAACTGAGATCTATAACATCACACAATTTCCTTTTGTCTAATATGGTTATTGCCATAGAGTTTGGATGTTTATCTGCACGAGCCACACAAAGAATTTAGGATTTACAAAGATAAAACATATCTAAATATTTCAGGAAAGGGGAATTATTTCATATTCCTTCTTATTTTTTGTCCAGAAGAATCACTGCAAAATCAAAGGTTAAATCAGAGTTGATAATCCTTTTTGTATCATCACTAACAGGGACTGTGAGCCACTGGAGGACAAAACTGATGGTTGTCAGGTCATCCAAGGGCTTTTAGAACAGGTCTTGTGTCTCAGCCACTCTCTACTGTCAATGCACTGGGAAACCAAGATAAAGGGCAATTAATACTAAGGCATCTGTCAGTAGAAATAGTCCAGCTTTCCATCCCCATCAATTCCTGATTTCCAGCCTTTTGATTCTATTCATAGAGCTGAGAAAGGTGCAAAACTTTTTTTCAGTGTTTGATTCCTTCAGTGAATCAGGAATATCTGCTGTGCTGCTTCATCATCCCACAAAGTGTAGATGTAGATATACAATTTTTTTTCTCCAAAAATAAAAATAACTGAAAAGTTATTGAAACACATATTATTAGGTTTCCCTCCAGTTTATGTGCTGAGCATGACACCACAAAGTCTGGATTAACCCTAGGGTCATCTGGGGTCAACTATCCTGGCTGTGTCCACTCCCACCCCTGGTGCCCCACAACCTTCTCCCTGGCAGGGCACAAGCAGCTGAAAAGTCCTTGACTTACTCGAAACACTACTTAGAAACAGCTAAAAAAAAAAATAATAAAACCAACGTGTTATCAACATTATTCCCATCCTAAATCCTAAACACAGCAGTGTACCAGCTACTAGGAAGAAAATTAACTCTATCTCAGCAGAAACCAGGACATGAGGTATCTAAACAATAAACCAAACATAAGAACCCCACAAAAAATCCATTGTAATATTCACAGTAAAAATGACAGGATTCTATAGAAATGGAGTGTGTTCAGATCAACTGGTGTAAACAGAGAGATAATAGAAAGAGTAATAGGGAAATAACTTAGAAAAAGGAAAGGATTCTGGGTGGTTCTCAAAAAGAGAATGTCAGGTGGTTTATAGCTGGGAAAAAAACTATATGTAAGTTTGGGAAAAGCCACATATAGATGAACATCTAACACTGCAAAACACATAAAATGACTGATATTCACCTTTGCAGATATATCAGCATTCTTCTAGACTTTATGGTTCAAAAATGGGGTGGGGGTGTCCAGTTTTCTTATTAAAGGGAGGGGAGTTAGAGTTGATTGGTTGATTGTTTTTCTAGGAGGGTGTTCTGCTGTTTGTTTTTTTTTTTTTTTTCCAAATATGTGTTTTACAGAACTTTGTCCCTGACAAAGACAGATCTAGTTCCCAACAGTGTAAGATCACACAGGAAAGGTTCGGGCAGGGCTGAGCAGCAGTGTGTGATGCACAGTGTTTCATCCAGCTAACAAGGTTTCCTGGGAGTAGCAGCAAACTCCAACCTGGGAGAAATTCAGCACTCTGAGCCCTCCTGACCTCGAGCTGCTGTGTCCTGAGGACAGGCTGCCTCAGTGTGATCCCTTCCAGACACATTCCTGCTCCTCAGCATCCACCTGCTCTGCCCCAGAGCAGGGACACATCTGACAGCAATATGAGAGCAAACTCCTGCGTTTCTGGACTCTCCAGCTTAAATAAACCCCTCTTGGCAATACCAATCACCCCAAAGCCACCCTTTCACGTCTCAGAGAACATAAAACACACATGGGACTGTGAGCAGGAATCTTTGCCATCAGGGCTGTTCTCAAACCAGAAGTGTATGATTTTTCCCTTTTCCCTCTTTATTTTTTGCACCAGTGCCTTTGATCAGGGTGACCAGTTGCTGCAGGCACACTTGCTGTTTTGTGGGGCTTTTTTATTTCCCAGATGGCACAGTGTTGCTCATGTAGCTTTGCAAAATTACAGGATGCATTTTATTTGCTTTCCCCCCAACACTCCAGAAACAGGCTTGTAAAAAAACAAAGCTCAGGTTTTCTGAGGATAACATTTCACTTCTTGAACTCTTTCCACTCCTCACACACACTATCCATGAGCCCTTCCCTGTGACTGCCCCTGATTCCTCTTCCTTCCCAACACTTCCTCAGCTTTTATGCTCCTCAGGACCACCAGCAACACCACTGCTGCTCTTTGGGATCATGAAATAGTTCCATCCTATTCATTGTTTAGTGTTGAAACCAAGAGAAAAAGTGCCAGTTGTTCAAAAGGTTCTGCAGGTAAAGGCATTTGGAAGATTTCACATTCAAGGAGGGAGAGGACTATTAGAACTGCTTGATCAGCAACACCAATTTTCGTATAATAGCTGAGACAGCTGAATTAGGGAAATTATCCTTACTCAAAGACCATCCTAGCAACTAACAAAGTGATTAAACCACTGCTTGCTCATTTTTTATTTCTGTATTCTCATTTATTTTTACTGAAATCCTAAAATAAAACTACTACCCAAAGTATAGCTGGTTTATTTCTCATAATAATCTAGATAGATTTTAGCACCATAATATTTAAACACATTTTATTTCCTAAGGCATTAAAGGCAGTTTAAATTTAGCTGCAATAGAGTGCCTAGCATCACAAATGTTGGGCATTTGACTGAGACAAAAGGATTGTGGCTTTTCTGTATAATTATATATTTTATATTTGCCCTCCTCCTCACTTTAATTCAGCTTATATAAGCATAGGAAATGTAGTGATAACCAAAAGGATATAATTTTAAACCATTAAATTTTATGCATTTAAATCTAGAATTCAGTAAAAATGTAATACTGCCAATCTACTTCCATAGAAACTTGGATTTAGGGCAGACCAGTTCATTAAATCTCCCCTGGAGAAAAAGTTCATATCATCCAAATGAGTAATTTGGATTTTCTGCACTCTGCCACAGTGATCCAGGAACTCTGCAGTGGCTTATAAATGTGGTTTTGCCAAAGATGAATACACACACACACTATTACAACCTAAGCTGCAATAGGCAGAGACTTTTATTAACTTAAAAAGGCCTAAGTAGCTAAAATGAACTGGGATTAGGGAGAATTCTGCTTCTGATTTAGGTAACCTGGAGCTGTGTTCCCCATGATGACCCTCTGCATTCACAACAGGTACAAAAGAGAATGGGCTTTATTGCCATGAATTCCGAAACCCAAACCCAAAGACTTTCTCAAGTTTTATTTCAAATTCTGACCTTTAATGCTGCTCAGTTTGCAAGAACAGACATGTTAGTTCTTTGTTAGGGGACTTCCCACCAGGCACAGAAAACTATCAGGAGGTATTTGCTTGGTATTTCTAAATAAGTTCCATATATTCAAAAAATTCTTCACATGACTTGTAAAATCTATAGCTTTTGGGTTTCATTTCTTAAGTAACAAAGATGTCAATGTACTAACTATTATACTTAGCCTATATATACAGAGTTTTTAACATGACCTATCATAGAATCACAGGATGGTTTGGGTTGGAAGGGATGTTAAAGCTCATCTCATTCCACCCCCTGCCATGGGCAGAGACAGCTTCCACTACCCCAGGTTGTTCCAAGCCCCATCCAACCTGGATTTATTCTGAAACACTTCCTAGAAGAGCCACAGTTCCTTAAAACAAATGAAATCAGCTGAATAGCAGTGTTTTAACTTGAAACAAGAATTTTCAGATTTTTTTTTTTAAGAATTGCCTAGGCAACTATTGGACATTAAAGATGTTTAAGTGTCCAGGGGACACTGTCACCTGTTTTTAATAAGCTTTTTTCTCCTCTGGTATTAATTTTTTTCTAATGGACTATGAATTGTCCAAAGATTTATTACATTTAAAATAAAACATAGAAAGTCAGGTATTTCAACATAATCCTTTACAATGGATTATTTAAAACTTTTTTGAAGTCTAAATAAATATAAAGGTAGTAATAATTGGGAAGTTTAACCCATATTATATTAAAATCAATGATAATCCACTTTAACTCTAGAAAAGCTAGAAAATGGTAGGCCAACAGAAAACAAGAGCAAAAATATATTTTTAAGTTTAACTGCTAAAAAAATGAACAAAATTTCTTTTCACACAGATGCTTATAAAGCATTTTTAAAGGCATTCAACAGTCAGACTGCTACTCTTCCTTCAATCATATTGATAGCGTAGATTTAATATTGATATGCCAAAGTATAATCAGATTTATCTCAGTGATCAAAGATATTTTTGCAGGTTTAGCTGAAGATTTAACCATCTGCCATTCACGGTCTTCAAGATTTTCGCATTCTACTGATAGACATGAACAACCTTTTTGTCACTCCTGCAATTTTCTGTTCATGGAACACAAAAAGAATCAGCTATTTTAAATACTTTGTTTAATTTTGAGCCATTCTTTTGTCTTTATGAAATTTTTTAAACAAGGTATCCCTAAAATAAAAAGTGAAGAAATCCTACCTAGTCTGTCATCACAAAAATACTAAATGATTTTTAAGATTATCTTACAAAAAAAAACACAGGTAGGTATTGTTCTTTAAATGACCCACTAAAGTTTTTAAAGCTAAATCATTTATAAACTAATACAGCTAAATTCAACTTATCTTCATCTTTGAAGTTTGCTCCTTTTATTCAAGATCTGAAGAAAGAGTTCTCCTGAAAGCTTGTTCTACTTTTTTTTTGTCTGAAAGTCTTTGTTCTCTTTTCCAAATAAAATTGTTTATAAGGAAAGATTACCCAGAGAAAAGAAAGAACACCCTCTGCCCAGAAATCTTATCTTGTCATAGAAAGATTTTAGACTCTGAAAGATTTTCCTGCTAATGTAACAGTCATGAAATTATAATTTGTGGAATCTAAGGGGAAAACAGCAGAGACTTTATGTCATTATGTCTCTGACAGGCAGACAGAGATGGACATTTAGGACAGACAAAGAACACACCACACTTAAATGACCCTTTTTTCTGCAGTGACCCAGGTTAAGTCCTGCAGAAGCAGGGAACACTCAGCCTACTGAAGAGTATTTCACCACTCTTTCCTAATTATCTTCAAAGGAAACGCTTTTGTGTGATATAAAAGTTCAAATCTCAACCAGCCTGAGCTGTGACTTTCCTCATCCTTTCTGATTACTCACTAATTGCTGCATTGAAAGGCTCCCTGATACATATGAGGTTCCATGATCTGAGCATGTCATAATTACAGAGGGGAACTCTGGGCTCAAAATGGGTGCTTTAACCATTCCTACTCATCCAATCCCTTTCATTGCAAAACATTTGTGGCCTTAAAACATATGCTTGTGCATAAAACCCCAAAACCTTTCAAATAGTGATTTCCCTGACTCGCTAGCAGAGTCCCTTTCCATATTAATGTAGTGAATGATCAGAGTCTATTTTAATGTGAAGTAGAATATGGAACATAACCCATTACTGAAGGGAATTTAACTTGTTACAGTTTATTTGAAGAGGAAGTGGAAATACATATAACCCACGTACCTGAAAAAGTAACACGAGAGATAACACGAGTACAGGTGCACAAATTGTCCTGCCTCATCTCTAATTTGCAAGAAAAGCTACTATCCAAGTCACAATCCTACAATTCTTTTAATACCATCTTTAGCAAGGGAATGCCCACAATGACCTAAAGATAAACCTCTAGAACTGAACCTGTGAGGGGGGAAAAAAAACCCATCCATATTTCTGTGCAATGTGTATATATACTCCAACTTGTACACTCTTATTGAACATGAACTCTTAATGGCACCTCCTCTACAGGAAAGTAAATAAACAAAGTCATTTCAAAGAGGTCCTGGTCCCCCTGGGATTATCTTTTTTAGGTGGAATGGTGCTGCTCAGCAAATGCGTCCTGTAAGACATGCTGTCTCTATAAAATCTGTATAATCTTTTCTAGGCTGAATTGCCCCTGGCAAAGAAGTGTTGGAAAATGACCTCAAGCAACTGTGCCACTGGGATCTGTCATCATTTGACTACAACCTCATAAAATTCCAGTCTAAGGCAAATTTTCATTAATTTTATAGCTCCTAGAAGACTAATATAATACATGTAACTTTTAAGTTTATACCTATGCTTGCTGAGCTAAATCTTTAATTGTAGCCCAAATCAGCCAAGTACTTAAACAGATGCTTTATTTTTGGGCACTCAATTCTACTGACTTTAATGAGTCTATGTAGGTGCTTAACATCAGGTGTCTGCTTCAGAGTTGTGCAGGATTTACACTGAGTGCTTTGAAAATCCATCCTTTCCTAGGGTTGGTCTTATTGTGTGTGTGCTTTGTTTTGTTTTTAATAAGAAAAATAAACTAAAGCAAAAATATTATAAATGTAAGACCAATCTGAAGATAATAACACCTTTCTTACCTTTCTAAAATTATAGTTGATGTCGTGAAGTTGCTGTTATTTTCTCCTTACACTTCCCCGCTGATGCAACCTAGACCTTTACTTTTGTAATCAGCTTTTAATTAAGCCATATTACCCTCATGCCTGTAATAATTGTTATGATTCTATTACCTCCTTTGTCAAACACATTTGTAGTTTTAAATGACGGGAAGTCAAGCTAGCAATTTGTAAAGATGTGTGAATAAGGAAATTGCTCCATTCATATGTTCATAATGAACAGAGAGATAACATAATAATGCTTTGTGTTCTCTCACCCTCCAAGCAGGGGAAAGAAAAGCAGAGGAGGTGGCCTGGATAATTTCCTGCAACCCTCCCTTTATTCTAAAGGCTTTTTACCAGGACTTGTTGAGGAAAGGAAGACAAATCATCCAACCAAAGCTTTGAGCTGCTGCTTTAGTGACACAGCTTCCAAGAGCAAGAACAAGCTCATTCAATAGAACAAATTGCTGGAAAGAAGCCAGTGCACAACTGCACATATCCCTGTACCAGTTCTGTACCACCTCATACCCCTGCTACTCCATTTAATGTGCTACTGTTAAAATGTGGGCCAGCCTAAGTTGTTCCAGCCTTAAATTACACATTATGTCAATCAACAATGTAAATAAAAGATATTTAAGACACTTTGTTGTTCAAGAAACAGTCTGGTTAAACAGTGGGAAAGCAAAGAGGATGGACACGAGTGCAGGAGAACCACATTAAACCTGCTTGGAAACCACATTGTCATTGTGACTCATTATGTATGAAATTATGTATTTCAAACGAACAGGTCTAAAATTAAGATTAAATTACAAGTCAATTGCCCAAGTCTCCTAATGAAAGGATAATGTTCACATTTGCTCTGTCTTTAAAGCATCGTTTCCACACGCATACGTACATCTATATTTCTTTCTTTGTTCTACAGAGTTCAAGAAAATTTACTGTTGATATTGGGATAGCTAAGCCTTTAAATTTACTTAGAATAAAATAAACAGCCTTTTCTTATTTGCAAATATTTTAGCTTCTCTTAAGTTTTACCTATGTGAGCAATTTTTCTACTTTGCATTGTAATCATACAGAAATATATTTGACCTTAGCAGCAATAACAAAAATAGCAATAAAAAATACACTATATGTGATAAAAGCCCAAGGGATATTAAGCCTCAGTATGGTCATTAAAACTGTTGTGGTTTTCATTACTCAGACATATCAGCCCCTTCTTACTCTCACCAGGATATTCAGGGGGCACATTCTCTGGTAGACCATTAGCACTGCTTTTGGCTCCATGTTTTCTGTGGTTATATCCTGAAACATCCCTTGAGTGCTCAAAGTGTTCAGCAGCCACAGGCACAAACTGTTCTGATACATTCATTTTACTTCCCTCAGAGATCTTGGAAAAGGCAACCATGTCCCAACAGACACTTGGTGACAGCACAACCATTCAAAATACCGGTGATTTATTTTGATTAAACATTTCATCCCTGAAATCAATTCCAGAGTCCAAAGAGTCACCACTATGAGCCTTCTGAGCAGGTAAATAGCTGGTGGAGATGCATCTTTCTATCAGTCCTAAAGCCAGAACAATGTCCGATTTCTAGTGGCAATTCTAAGTGCAACTATAACACTCTCAACCACTTTAATTCACTGAATTAATAATTGAGCAGTTTCAGCATCCACTATTTAAATGACTTCTAATATTCTTTTACAGATCTATTCCACCAAGATGGGGATTTTCCTCAAGTGTCTGGGACAGAGCAGTGACAATGAGGTACATTTCATCACTGGATAGTCCCCACAGATATGAGTTTTTAAAGATTAAGAAATACGAAGTCCCTTCTATGCTCAAGTTAGACATGTGAACAACTTCACTGACCAATCTGGGATTACTTTTTCACTTGCTGTTATAGTGTTCACATGCTTTGCCAAATTTGGGCTGTTGTTCTCACAAACCTGTAGATATTGTCAATCTAAGCATTTAATAACCCAACTGTCCTAGGTTGGAAGAGACCTTAAAGCCCATCCAGTCTCACTCCCTCCCATGGACAGGGACACCTTCCACTATCCCAGGCTGCTCCAAGCCCCGTCCAACTCGCCCTGGACTCTTCCAGGGATGGGGCAAACACAGCTTCTCTGGACAACCTGTACCAAGGCTTCATCACTCTCACAGGCAAGAATTTTTTACTAAGATCTGATCTAAACCTGATCTCTGTCAGTTTGAAGACATTGTCCCTTGTCCTGTCACTCCAGGGCATTGTAAATAGTCCCTCTCCATCTTTCTTGACAGCTTTCCTCAGGTACTGGAAGGCTGCAATAAGGTCTCCCACAAACCAGCACTTTTACAGGCTGAACAATCCCAGTTCTCTCAGCCTTTCCTGATAGGAGATGTGCAATATCTGAATACCTCCATATAATGTATTATTTCCACATAACTACCTTATCGACAAAGATAACAGATGGATCTTAAGAGTATTCATAATTTATATCGTCCCCAATTCCCACTGACCAGACCTAACCATCATTATGGAAAACCTTGTAGAAATACTGAGGTGGTTTCTGCAGGAGACCTGACTTGTTTTAAATGAAAACTGTTCCATGGTGAGGCTGACATCACCCTGGATCCAACCATTCCACATTCTACAGAGTGATGGACCTGGAGGAGCTAAATCCCCTACACTGTCACTTCCCAAATTGCCTACAGAAACAAAATTGTGGTCAAAACCACCACTGTGAACAGCTTAGAAGTTTTTGAAGCTACAGAAATAAATATACTCAAATTTCTTGACCATTTATTGAGTCTATCACGTTCAAACAGAAGCTGGCATTTGGCAGTAGTTAAGGTAAGAGTGTTATTAAATGCTGCCCACACAGCAAGGACAGGAGAATTCCCCAGCAGTGACAATCCTTGGCATCCCTCAGAAGGGAAGGGCTCAGCTGAGAGCTCAGGGAGTACTAAGTCAGTTGTGCATGACAGCAGGAGAAAGGTAAAACCTCTTCTGCCTGCCTGAGGTGCCTCTGCAGAAACCAAAAACTAAGGCGTTTTGTCTCTTTGCCCTAATTGCTTCTTTGTAAAATAAATTAAAATATTTACATCACATTAAGATAGAATCCTTTCTGATAACTGATCTGAATGCAGAATAGGCGTTAGAGCTGAAAAGAGTTTATAAAAATCTTGCTTTGAGTGAAATGTGGCTGCCCACTAATGGATATTCAAGACTAAATCCTGAAGGAAATAAGTTCCGAGATTTTTGTCATTATACACAGAGAACCAAAGTGAAATAATCCAAATGAGTTTAGTATTCTCTGTGCTTCTTTACAGGGGATCAGGGAGTAGAATTAAAAGGGATTCAGAGCCGGCAGCAAGTTAAGAAACATCTGCCTATTTATTACTTCTGTGATGGAAGTCCTCTTACCTGCTCTGGACATAATTAAATATCTAATGTCCTAGAGTTACCAATATAAATAGCTTCCTATTGTGGAGTTCATTGACTGATCTGCACTGAAGTCTCTTGCTCTGTGCTGCATCTTATTCATCTTCATGTTTCAGTTCAGTAATTTTCCACTGAGCAATTGTGGAGTTCATACCTAAACCTATAAGCCATCTAGTCATTATTTCACCCTTTTTATGTCAGGATATCTTTCTATTTTTCAACTTATAGCTTTATAAAAGACAGAGTTCTGTTTCCATACTAATAAACAAGGACTGTTCTATCAATCCCATCACATTCCTCTGTAGCAACTCACAATTCAAAATTATACCTAAGTAAGTCCAATTAAGTTGATTGTAAATTGACCACTCAAACCCCATCTATTGGAATACCAAACATACCATCAATAGGCCTGTCATTTTTAAGGTAACTGCTCATTAAAACAGATATGAAAAGACAACATTTCAGTATTGAGTAAACAAGTTGTGAAGAATTTTCATTCTTTCTCGAAAGAATTTCATCATTGCACACACTTGTCCTTTACCACGTCTTTCAGACTTGTAATTCAGTGCTGGCACCTACAACAGTCAGAACACTTCTATCAGTCTGGAAGGGGATACTTGATTTAAAATTGAGGGTAGATCAGCTCTTAGGGAATGTTGAAAAGTGGTATCGATATACTGACTGCAGCACTAGCCAGAGAAGCAAGTTTATTACAGTAACCATGCCTGAATAAAGCTCTTATAGCTAAACTTCAATCAAGCCATAAGCATTACACTTCCTAGGGATTTCCCTGGGTTAATGAATCAACATCCTGGGAACGACATCTGATAATACACGCCCTTGTCAGCCTGTACACTGAACCACAGAGTCATCTTTAACCAGCTCCACTTCACAGCAATCACAATAACAACCCGCTCCTGGAGTGACTTCTCCCAGCGTTACCCCATGACAGTGGACATTTTTCATGCCTGATGATTCATTACAGAAATGCCACAGAATATGTGGAAAGACTCTGTTTACAAAAGCCATTCTGGGTTGTGAATCACAACCCTTCTGTTGGAAGTGCTGCAGAAGGAAGGCGGTGTCAGATTCAAAGATGGATTCAAACAATTTGACCATTTTCTGTGTGACTGCTTTCTCTTTACCTCAGTTAGATGCACAGTTAAGATGAAGACAATGCAACTTGATAAACAATAGCAAAAATATAATAAAACCAGATCCTCTCTCTCCTGGGAGAGCAATCTAATCTTTGCAATGTGAAATGTCTCTGAAGGCAGGTAGTGAAAAAGTCTTCACCGATGCCAGATTTTTATTTTGAAGTTTGTTCTGAAAAGGTTTGGTTCTTAAAAAGGCTGTCTCTAATAACTGAAATGCCTGAAAATGCACTTTCATGATGCACTACACTTCCATGTCCATTACATTACAGTACACAGAAATCCTTCATTAAAACTGTTCCTGAACTGCAGATCTAACAGATTCAAATTCCCAAATTTACAAGGCAGGGACAAAGTAACAAATGAATTTATTTCATCACTTCCCTTGTGTTCATTCATATGATTTTCCACGGGAAACAGGAGAGGTGAACTGAATGCACAAGCACATTTTTTATTCAGGAACCTCTCTTGCTAAAGGGCAGTTTTAAGCCTCAAAGCCATTATTTCTGCTATGAAAATGAAAGCAGCTTTCTCTCTAAATGAAAAAAAACTGAGCCCAGATCTTAGAACTCTCTGTGAGTGCCAGCAGTGTGTCTGTACCCAGAGAGGCCACAATTTATAGCACAAACCTGCTCAAGTTTTGGCAGTTGTCTGCAGATTTGTGCCCTTCTGCAAGGGACAGGTTTGTCAAGAGGACATAAGAGACCACAGGTGATAA
>NW_020955225.1:1060717-1119398 GCF_003031625.1 Empidonax traillii
TTTTTTTTTTTTTTTTTTTTTTTTTTGTAAGAACAACTACCATCGTATCTGTCACACAGAGCAAAGATAGCTCCGAGGCACAGCAGCCACAGCAGAGCAAAACCCGAGTTCAGAATCATCAGAAGAGGGCAGCATCTTACCACGATTTAAAGTCTACAGAATTGGCTTCCTAAAGTTGAGACATAACAGGCAACTTTTGTTGAATGCTAATTTTGCTCAAAGATGACCTACATTGGTTAAAATTTTCCCTTTCATTAACACACAGCATATCACCTTGCTAGTTAAGCATTTAAAAAAAAATAATAATCCTCTGTAAGCTAATTGCCAGTAACAGCTGATAACATTTGCCACAGTGACTTACCTTTGTGTATCCAAGCACAGCTTCCATTTTACTCTGATAAAAATGAAATTTCTAAGTGGAAGAAGCAGCAGTAATAATGCTTGGACTCAAAAACAGAGCCCAAAGGAAGCAGGTCTGAATGCTCCCAAGTTTTATCACACAGCTCCTCCCAATTTAAACAATTGTTTCAAATCATAAATGAAGAACGTGGTAAGATGATAGCGACAATTATAATATTCCAACATTTCTGTGCAGTTCAATCTATATGATGTTTTTATCCTCCTAAGAAACATACTTTTATGTGTTCAGAAATATAGGAAATACACTTCTATGAATGTTTATATTTGTTACATATTGCATGAAACATGCAAGTGTTTAAACAAACTTGGTGCAGAGATTAGTAAATAAAATGAGAATTTTATCAACTAGCAATCTGAGGCAACAGATTAGAGAACTGATAATATCTGAAGTATTTCTCTAAAATAAAATATCGACTAATCTTTGCTACATTTACGTTCGTGGTGGCCATACAAAGGTACTTGGAGTCAAGAGAAATTTTTTAGTGCCTGCTGAGAAAATCTCAAGGGAGAAGGATCAGACAGGGAGACCTCAGGGAGCACAGGAGTCACCTGTGGCAGCACAGGAAAATCCATTCCACACTTCCACTGGAGAAGAGCCTGGGCCTGCTGGGACCACCCCATAAATGCCTTGGGCTCTCTTTGCAGACTTCACATTTATGCTATTTTAAGGTAATTCCAATATATTATTTATGCTGTTTGAAAGTTTCCTAAAATTTGCTCAGCCAAGCCATCCACTATGAATCTCTTTTTCTTCTTCCAACATCCACCTTTAATGTACCTCTCCCCAGATCAAATGATCAATAAGGACACAAATATTTCAAGAAGAATAACGTAAAAATAAACAAACTACAATTGGAATACAAAGCAACATTTATAAAATGTAAATTGTAAACTTTTATTTACCTACATACACTCAAAGAGTAAATTCTTCGTGCAATAAACCTGTTTAGTGTAGAATTTATTCTGAGCACTTAAGCTAGGCATTTACACTCATTGAGGTATAATTGATTAATTGTTTCAAGAAGCGAAAATTTGAAAGTAAGGAAGATGTGACATTCTTTTCAACAATTTCTTTTTCTGAGTAATTCTCATTGAGAAACAACCACCAGATGCTTCAATTACAGTAAAATACAGTGTTAACAACCACTTTGTAATTGGAAAACATTGATCTCCATGGAAAGGTGGTCTTGGGAGATAGGAATTTATCTTACAATTCCATACTTGAGATCAAGCAAGGTAGAAACAGGTGGTTTCCATAATGAACTACCTTATCATCTATTATTCATTTATTCTATGCCAAAATGCTTACATCTATCACTTGCTTAGTTTGTGGTATCCTCACAGCCTAAATTTCTGCTAACAATACAATTTTCTTCTATTTCATTTAGGAAGAAAGCTGTGCGCTGCTTTTTGTGTGTAAAACAGATGTACAGGGAATATAAGCAAGACACTAGAGCTGTTCATCTTATGAATACACTTAAATATGTCCCACGAATATCAAATAGTCTGGGCTGCTGTCAAGGGACTAAGAGAGAGTGTGTTAATTCAAGGCCAGGTTGGATGAGGCTCTGAGCAACCTCATCTAATGAAAGGTGTCCATGCCCATGGCAGAGGGTTGGAATTTCATGATTTTAAGGTCCCTTCCAACCCAAGCCATTCTATGATAATTCCTTTCCATTCATTTCCAGTCCCTGAATCAATCTGAACACTCAACAGCCCAAGGACTCGTTATCTCAGTGTTTAACAGCCTCACTAATGCTCTGGGATGACCAAAAATGACCTTTCCAAGACCACTTAAGGGACATTCCCAGATGAAGGACTCTCTAAATGCTTTAGCTGGGATGAAATAGGAAAGTGCCATTTCCATGGGACCCATGGGTAAGGCTGAAATTGGGAAATAAAGGATCAGAGAAGCTGTGCCTCCACTTCCCCAGGACTTGCAGGGCCAACAATGATCACATGATTTGATTCTGTACAGCAAATTTGCTCGTTTTTGGTTTCCACTTGGGGTTCAAAATTCAATAAATGTTAAAAACTCATTCATTGCTGTTAACCGAAACATTTTTGCCTATTTTTTGTGTTGTTTATGTTTAAAATTTCTCTTATATTTTACTTAATTGCAAGTTGATTGCATAATGTGGCTTTCAGACTGCAATTATAACATAGGCATTTTAGTTTTTAATGCCCCTCTTGCCAGAGGCAGCAAATATCTCTCTTCCTCTATATTTTATTTACTTATTTTGTGCCTGGCATGTCTGGTAGCTTTTTATGGTTAGAATTTCAAAAATAAAACATTAGGCGGTGACTGAGGATAAATATGGCTTAATTAAAAATCAAGGCAAGAAAAAATTAAAATGATCTTTAGATCATTATAAATTCCAACAGTTTCATAAATGCTGACGCAATCAGTAATTACCTCTGCTCTAAGGTCTTGGTTAGAAATATAAGTCTACTGAATGTGGCCCTTTGGTTCTACAGTGGAATAAGATGCACATTCACCCCAGGGAAGTCTAAAACCACATTTCTTTAGTTTATTTTTGTTTGGTTTAGGTTTGGGGTTTTTTAATCCCTTTTTTAGTCCGAAGAATGAGATACATCTGGAACAGAAGAACTGTCACAAAACCAGGAGCATAAGTAACTCATTTAAATAAATAAAAACCACTTTACATTGTCTCATTCTAGTGTTAAAAGGACACCCCAAAAAGCACAAAAGACTGAGAAAATAATGCAAGTTTAACATAAAGTAAAAAAGGAGTCAGTCAATGAAACCTCATCTCATATGAAAATTATTGCTGAGCAGTTATGCTGTTCTAATTTGTTGTCTTCAAAGCCACAGTATTCATCAGGATGTGAATCTTGCCCTTTTCAAGGAGTTTGCTCAAACACCCCAAAACACCAACTTTGCTTTGCAGGAACTTTTTTAAGCAGAGTCTGCACTGCCTTTGTCTGGATGAATTTTATTTCAGGTAAGTTAACAAGGGACTCTGGTATCAATATGGCAAAAAAATGTTCTTTTCCCACCAATTTTGCATGGTAGGAAACTGTCAGATGGCCTTTTAGTGTAGTATCATTTTTTAAATCTTTAATGAAATTACCCTTACAAACATCCTGTAAAAGTGTGAAATGTTATCTATTCCACTGGAGTTACTGAGGTACTAAAAACTAAATGACTCTAGAAAAAAAATGGTGAAAAAAAGGCTTAAGCTGAAATTTCTTAAGCCTTAGTCTAGTGGTTTATTCCCCATGCTTTCTGTGGGAAATGTGATTAAATAAGAAAATCAATAAAGATTTAGGTTTGCCAGATAAAACACAAAAGCTTCAAAGTCCTCTGACAAGAATTCAGGGCATGAGGCCAAGTTTTTTTCTGACTTCTTTGAGTGGATCAGTTAATAGCATGAAAACAACATAATAAGGAGAAAATTAGACATCTGCTTCAGGTGTAGCCATGAGGTTTGTCCTCAAGGACTCCACTTTTAGATCTCCCAGTGCTAAGTGCACATGATGAATTCCTGACCCCATTAACATGGATGGTGAAAATCCCTTTACTTCACACTGGCTGCAGGTTCACTCCTATTCAAACAGAGGTAACACCCAAAATCAAATTCACATCTTGCTCTCTTGGACACTGTCTCAGCCACGAATTGTAAATCCTGTGAAGAGGCACAGGTTTTAATACTAAAAAAATCTGTGCTCCACAGAAGAGAAGAGCTTTAATTCTAAAAATCTGGCCTCCAACATACAAAAAAGGAGTGGCGCAATGTTGAAGTAGCAAATTAACTAAATGCACAGTTTTAGAAATTACCCTCTTTGCAAAATTAAGGCAATTTTTGACAAAACACTTATTCTGTAAATAGATATTTTCATTCTCTGACCTTAAGAAGCAACTTAAATTTAAATTGGCTTAAAAAACTAAGATCTTGGAAAGTAAACACAAACTGTTGTGTTTCAAATAAATACTTCATGTAACTGCAAAATATTTTTTTTCTGGTTTGTGTTTCATTGTTAGTCTTCTTCAGCTTATCAAGCCAAAAAGATCAATTATCTGACTGGCTTTATACAAAAAGATCAAAGGAGATAACACACATAGTTTGGGAAATCAGCAGCAGTCCTAATCAGCAGCTTCTGACATAGTAGATAAGAAACAAGGTCAACAAACTTTCAGAACTGAGCAGAAAAAAAAATAGGTGTTTTCTCACTGAGAGAAGATGCATCAGCCTACTGCTGTCTGGAGAGAAAGTAGAATATTGCTTTTAAATGACAGTGGAAGAAAATGTAGTCTAGCTAATTCAGCTTTCTTTTTCCATGCAAGCACCATAGATCAGGGGATTGGATGTGTTGTTTATGACAAACTTTACAGACCTTTAGCAATTACTTGCTGCCTTTATTCACTGAAAAAAATCCTGTAACTAAAGTCCTATAACTGAAAATGTATTTTTCTCCTTTCCAGCTCATACAGTGATCCTCTTTTCTCTTTTTGATAGAAACATCTGGTGTCTTCTGGGCCAGCATAATAACCTAATAATGCTTCAGAATGAGTAACTACAGCCTATGAAGTCCTTTGTTGAAATGCTGGTAAATTATTTCTATTTTGCTTGTCAACAATCAGTAAAAATTTCATAATCATCATTGGGGTCCTTGAATGTGGTTTTTTTATGTCTGTTTTTTTAAGCATACAGGACCTGGTGAAGGATGATAGTTCTGCATAAAGAACACTCAAATTGTGATTACTTTATATGTAATTAATCCTAATTTATAGCTGGCCATAAGTATTACCCCTTTAGCCTGTTATGGATTGATTTGAACAAATAAATTAATTGTTTATTTTTTAATGTACTTTTATCATATATGTGTAATGGTAAGGAAAAAACAAACTGCAGACTTTTCTTTTGAAAAGGAATGACAGTTACCCATGAATGAAATTCCCTGCAGTATAAAAAGAGTATTAGGAATAACTTAATGCGGTGTGTAATGATTAAAGATAAGATCAGAAGGAACATCAGCATTTGCCATCCTCTAACCCTCTCTAGTAATTCCTATATCCATATAACATTACAAATGACTTGCAGGAGTGATTGCTCATCATGTCTGTAGAGAGAAGAATAAGATATTGGCAAAGATGTCACTGGATGGCAAGTTCTGAGCAGCCCAAATCCACATGATGTACAGCCCAGCCGTGGGGTGGCTGTCACAGAACACGATGGACACCCAACATTAATCTCTCTGCTCTCTAACCTGGAGCCTGGAAATGGGAGAGAAATCCACCGAGGTTACTGTGTAGTCCAGAACTACCTCTGCCTCTGGAAGTTTCTGCTCCACAAATTCCTACATGTTCCTCGACATCCATGTTTGACCACAGTCAGAAACACGACAATTAAATGGGTCTTTAGGCTCAGCTGTGTTACAACAACTATATACCAATAGTGAATAGGGAAATACAAGAAGAGTCCCTATATTTTGACCAAGAAAATTCATCAAATATAAATTCCTAGGAAGAGAGAGAAAGACACAATTTCTCCACCAGATGTATCTAACATATTACTGATTTAGCCTAAGCACAATTTAATCAAAAAAGGTGCCCTAGTCTGACAGGAGGCTCTGTGTGGCACCTGATACGTTGCATCCATACATCTTTGCTTACTTGACTATCAGAGCACCACCTTTAGATTTTTAATACCTTTTAAGAAAGCATGATCTATCAGCCAAGGCACATTTAACCTTCTCTAACAGCCAACTTAGTCCAAGCCAGATGATGAACTGCAAACTTTTGGCCTCGGTTGAAGTCCTGAAAAAATTTGACTTCAGATGCTAAAAGCAGACCTCTACAAAACCTTGATTAGAATTAACCTTGAAGACAAAGCCAACAGCTCTTTAGAAAACCATTGTGGTTTTTTTCTGACCAAAGCAATTCTGTGTTCTCCCTAAATAAATACAGTGAACGTTGACATCACAGATGGGTGTGATCAGCGTGATGTTTTCCAATAATAAACAAAAGAAAGGCTTATGAATTGCTGGCCATTGTTGACAATTCACTTTTCTGTATTGATTTTGCTTTCAAGCAAAATTGCCCAAATAAGATCTTTCTTGTTATTTTTAATATATCGCTTTTATGTGGTTACACCGAAAACTGTATCTAACCCATAAAACAGCTTTACAGCAAGTAAAGTTATTTTAAAGATTAAATCAGCAGATTAGATGCCCCATTTCAGGGGATTCAGTTTTTTTACTGACACAACACTAAGTTTTGCATTGGTTTTACTCACACCCCCCCCCTTTTTTTTTTTCCAGGAGATTTACAGTATTTCTCTATAAACTGTGTTAACCCAGAGGACAATTTCAACTTTTCAGTGGAATGTAAATTGTAACTTTTATAGTTGTTTTCCCTTATGCAGGAAAACATTCTTTCAGAAATCTGGCCAGGTCTTCAAGCCAAGGACTTACTGTGAGTAATTTTCTATCACCAAGCACACAAATCTCACTGAAGAAAACACTGAGCAGCTCTCATAATTTTTTGTGTCTTAGAGGAAAGACACTACCATGAAAGTTATTTGTGAACGGTGGCTTTTTGTTTGTTTCATGTTAAGGATTTTTTGTGTCTTAGAGGAAAGACACTACCATGAAAGTTATTTGTGAACGGTGGCTTTTTGTTTGTTTCACGTTAAGGATTTTGATTTAAAGGATTCCTTTATCTTAAATATCTAAATAAATTGCACACTGATACCTGCAATATATAGGGCAGGCCAAGGTTGGAATTTTTCTTTGTTTATATATATATATAGATATATATATATATTTACAATTTAGAGGGCAACAACACACCAAGGTAAAATAAATCCCAGGCAGACATTCAGAAACAACATAGGACATGAACAGGTAAGAAATATAATCTCAGTCCAGTCAAAAAAATACTGAAAGCTTTCAAGGTGCAATGAAATGTCCACTGTTTCAAAGATTCTTTATAAAGGAAACAAAACCTTAACATTAAAATATTATTTTATTTGGCAACTCAGACATCTTATTCTCCTGGAAATTGATAAATAAATAAAAAATTGAGTCTTAAACTGCATATCATCCTGGGTTTTTTTCCAATCTGTAGCTGGCCAGTGCTTTCTAGTATTATACTAAGACATAACTTCAGAGCTGAGACAAGATCAAATGTTAGAAACACCTTTTTTTGAGCAGTCCATAAAGATTGCACTTTAAAATTTTAAATGCAGGTTTTCCATAGATGTTTATTGATTGTCCCTGGGTTTAAGCATCATGATTTAACATCTTTGCAACAGCGCAGTAAATGTAAATTTATCACAGTTATTTTAGTGCCTATCTCAGTTAACTTTACCACCTTCTTTTACGAGGTTTTGGATGAAAGTAGAAAAATTAGATATTGGAATGCAGGGCATACAATGTAATTATAAAAGCTGTTATTTTAATATTTCTTGAGCATTGTATGCCGTAATTTACAATTGCATTACAAGAACTATCTCTGGTAAGATATCCCTAGAAATTGAGTTTCAAATGTTTGTTCCTCTCAGATAATTCAGGGTGGAGAGGGGGCGGAGGGGAAGGGAATATAAATATCTGTAGTCATCTATAAGCTCTTTATAGAATGTGAGCATTTTATCACTTTATGTCTTTCTAAATCAACAAAGTTTTCTGAATGTGTTTAAATTTCACTAAGGGTACATTTCAATAAAAGGAAAACTACACAATACACATAAACAAGGAAGACTTTAAGCTCATAGTTGAATCTCTGTGGTTTAACTAAACATACAGGATAAGCTAGCTCAAGAGTTTAAACCCTGCTTAAGTATGCACTTTAAAGTATGGAAAAGTGTAGATACCTGAGGAATTGACAAAAACACCCACCCAAAATTCACACCTTGTCTAAACTATGTGAAAACTATAACAGGTCAAGTAACCCTTTTCACCATGTTTTTAAAATCTGCATATTTTTATGGTAAACCTCTTTCAAGAATTCACTGATATGAACTCAAATTAAATATTAAAAGGTATTTGGCTTTGCTATCCTCTATCCTTTGAGTTATTGCATAATTTTCAGAAGATGAATAAAAGACTGAAAGCCACCCCCCAAAAGGTATTTGATAGTCTCTTTTATGAAAATCCAGCAGTAAGCCCAAACTGAAAATCTGTATTCGTGGTCTAAAAATGAAACGGTATAACCTCTCAGATGCTTCACTGCTCTTTATGACATTGGCCAATCTCAATGGGGTAGAAATCAGAAACAAACAGTCCTGTTCTGATAAATTTCATCACTACCTTGACTGCAGCAGAATAAAGAACATTCCCCCCCTTACCCTCACACACATACAGAGGATAATCAACCCAATTTTTGCAGGTTTCTCACTCTAGTGATAACATAAACTACAAATTACATTATCAGTGACTCTCTGAATTGAATGCAAGACTGACATTCCAAATTTAATGTGCAATTCCAGTCACTGATCTACAGATTAACACATTAATATTAAACAGATCTGCAGCAATTAGTACCAATTAATGTAAAGGATAAGTTAATTTACAGAGCATATCATTCAATATACAAGCCAATGTGTTCCAAATGGTGTTATATTAATTCAATCACCCTTATTTTTAAAGTTTTATTAACTATGGTTGGGTAATCTGACTGTTTAGGTGCTACAATACCTTGAAATACCGTGTTTTCCAAAGCCAGGCAGGTACACCTACAGTTCTCTTTCATACCCAATTTCATTTTTTGCTGTATTATCTAATCACAAGCTTTTTATAGAAGACAAAAGACTACCAAGAGAAGTATTTCTGTAAAGTTTCTTCTCGTGTGTAAAACCTTTTCCAGTATAGGTTTCAAGCCTGTAGAAATTTTGAAACTGAGATTTGTTTATAAAAGTAAATAGTTTTGCTCCAGAAGTCTTTGATCTTTTGTTATTTCAATAACTACAGAGCCCCCAAGTGCTTTGAGTTGCCTCACAGTACATTGAAAAGCAGTCACTGCAAGTCTTTGCATAGCAGGTTTTATTGTGGGAATATATAAATATTACCATATACAGTTATTTTCCCCACCTTTTAGTAACATCAGTCAAATATTTGTAAGGTTGCATGTGTTTTATGTGATTGCTTAAACCACTAATTTTTAGTGTAGTATATTTATAAACTAGAATATAACTTGAATATAATCAAATAAATAAAATAGTCATTAAAACCCAAGAATAACTTTCTAAAATTGCAGGTTTGCTGTAGCATTAAAGGAGGATTGAATGCACTGTAAAGACCAAACACAGAAAATTATAATGGGGGGAATATAATTAATATTTGTTTATTTTTAAATTTCTGACTCTGAGAAATGTAACTGATCACTTTGGGCATGAAATAAAATAGTGAGTTCTACTCTACTTAAAACAACTTCTGGATGATTTCCTGCCTTACTTTTATGATGAGCTTGTCTTTATGACCTAAACCACTGTGAAACAGTGGACGGATGATATTTGGGGGAAAACGCAATTCTATAGCACCTGAAAGGTTTGCCTTAATTAACAAAGGGAAGCAAGGGGAGTACAGGTTATTGGAAATCGCCTGATTTCTTTTCCATCCCTATCTTTAGCTTAGTTGATTCTGGTAGGGTATTCTTGCTTGCCTTCTATTTGAGTTTGGTCTTGGGCCTAGAACCTTTTCTACTTCCATATATTCTTCTTTATCATCAGTCTATCTTATGTTAGTGTCCTAACTTAATGAGAACTAAACCCCACCAGTCCTTCCTCCTGATCCTCCACTTGCTGGTTTTGATGCCATTCAGGATTTGATTCACTATTAGAAGTTTTTATGTTTGGAATGATCAGCACTACGGAATAATCTGCAAAAGCGAAAAACCAGTGAAAAAGTTTGAAAATTAAACATAATTTGACAGAAAAGCTTAACAGAACACAGCTAAATTAAAATATCTGTATGAGTCAGAAGATAAGAAGACTGGGAAAAATATTTTAAGGGATTGGCTGCTTGAGCTAAGCACAAGCTGTTTTCTTTTCCTAAAGTGGAATTTGATTTGTTAAAATTTCCAAATTAAGCTTTGTATGGCACCATGTTGAACTGTGTGTCCCTGAGCAACTGCTGGGTTTCCTGGATGGGCTGCAGAACCCCTGGAATTATCTACCTGTATGTTCTCATTGCCACTCCACACGGCCACACTCAGAACTAAACTTGCTGGGTAAAAATAAAAGAAATCTCACTGCCACTGAGTTCCAGGGGTGAGAAATAGTCTGAGAACACATTCCTGAAGGCAGGGCGTTATCAGTGCAGAACTGTTATCTTTCTCCAAGTGAGCCTGAGAAGGTCATAAGGAATGGGAATTAAGTGATCTAAACCAGCCCTGCTCAACAATACAGTCACTTGTCTGCAGTGTGTTCAGAAACTTCACTCAAAAACAGTGAGAGTGGCAGGGATATAAAACAAAGTCTACTGTGTTCTATTAGACTTCTAACACACACAAAAAAATCCTTAAATTACTACTACTACTAAGTTATTATTATTAACAATAATAGCAATATTCCGACTAGTTTTGGCTGCCTTTATTCAGGTGGAAAGACATGTAATATATAAAAACTTATACAAGATATGTGCTCAAATAAAAGGCACAGAACGCCAACAGTATCTCAGAAATGTATCAGTATTAGAGATTATAAAGTACTTTGTTTTTTCATCATTTATGGGGTGAGTACTATGAGCTTTGTTAAAAGGAGATGTCCAGGTTGCATTCAGCTTCACCTTAGTAGCTGAAATTCTGCAACACTTTGCCTTTAAAACAGGAGCACATCCAGCAAGTCAAGACTTCATTAGGAAAGGTAATAAGACAGAGGAGGAGTGCAAATTAAGTTGTATGGAACCAATGGCTTTGTGTATGTGTATGTTTCTGTGCATATATTAGGTAAAAACTCAATATCTCCTGGGAGGAGCTCTTAAGATACAGACTAAAAACAAAGCAACGGCAAAATCAGAAATAAACCCCATTACTTAAACCTGAAATTTACCCTTGTATCAATAAAGCTCTAGACAGCAGCACATTAATGATTCTTATCTTCACAGCCTGTGTATAAAATCCTGGCCTGGACTGCTCTATATTTAATCTGCCTCACTGGGGAATTAAATAGATGCGAGTGTGAAGATAGAGCTAAATTTAATTAAAATGACCTTTCTAATTGCCATTTCCACATTTCATGTGGTATCGTATTGATAAATAATTCCATGGGAAAAAGTATTTTCTCTCTCTTTTAAATACTCATTTTTGCAATTTTTAAGACCTTCAGAAAGTCACAATCATGAGGCTGTCTTGAAACAAAACAGATCTCAAGAAAAGAATCTTAACATACAAAACAGTTTTAGGCCAAAATTGTGCTTAAAGATTCCTACTTGCAAACATAACATCTGAAAATTCTGTGTTTAAAAGCTGAAATCAGTTTCCTGGAGTTACAAATCTCTGTGTAGTCTCATAACTCCTTGGTTTCAGTAGGAGAAAAGAATTTGCCCATTGAGTTAAAAAATGAAAATCTGTTTATTCCTACAAGTTTGAGTCAGCAGCAAAAATCAGAATTAAATATTGTCCTCTAAAACTTTGCTCAGGGAGTCACAACAGTACCCATAAAAGCTTCTTTTTTTCCCTCTCCCCCATCCCTTAAAAGGTTAACTGATCCCATTTTACAGTTTCCAGTATCAGAATTAGAAAATCTGTTCAATTTCCAATTAAGAGTCTTATGATTTCATAGTAAACAAAAAAATTCATTTTCTTTTGATTAGATTTGTTTATTTTCCTCTGCAGAAGTCTGACTAATGAGTACAACTTGCACCTGTCACAACTGAGTGGCAATTTCTTTAGTATAATTTACTTTCATTATCTGCAATTAATTAAATAGAACAAATAATATAAAGGGATTTGGGCAGGGCAATTCTGAGGCTTTATTCTCTGCTGAGTTGAAATTCACTTGGAGTGTAAGGCTTTAAAAGTGAACACAGAAAAGTTTTCATAAACAAGAAAAGATACATCAAATTATCAATAAAATTTGTAAGCATTCCAATATGAGTGCTGAAGGTTAAACCAGTGCAAAGAGCTACACAGTATTTTCCACATTCTGAACTTGTTTCTAGACAAAAATGCAAAGATCATAAAATTTATCATTACAGATATAGGTTGAGAAAGGAATGCAGATCTGTCTGTCTTGGTGCTAGTACACCTTATCTGTTCTTAAAAACACTCTGGTGGCCAACCCACAACTTCTCTAAGAAACTTTCTCTGACACTCATGACCTCTGACTTCCATAACCACTGTTCTAAGAGTTTTTAAATATAAATTAATCCTAGTCTTGAACATTATAAAATATATTTTATTTTCCCTCTTTATCAAAATACTTATTTTAAGACTGATCAGCCTACTTTTGACCTGTGTTTTCTACACTAAATACACCCAGTAATACAAACCTACATTTACAGACCTCTGGACTTGTATCTTTTAAGGGTACAGCTGAGCACAATATTCACTCCTGACCTGCTCAGTTCATGACTCAGTGGCTCCTACACCCATCCCTACACTTAGCTTTGCCTCCTCAATACTCCTCATGTTGTATTTATGCTTTTCATTTCTCCTTGCCCAAAGTGGAACTTCACACTTCTATTTACTGAGTGCTATCTGTGTGATTTGTATCATTTCTCCAATTTATGAAGGTTAATTTAAATTGTAACCTTGTCCTCCAAATTATTTGCAGGCCCTTCCAGGTCATTGTCATCCACAGATTTGGTAAGTTTACTTTTCCCTTCCATTATTCAAGGTTAAAAGTAGGAAAGAACTGAAACCAGAGCAACTCCCTCAGGCTCTACATAGGAGTAAATGTGGAAAATTTAGAGAAAAGTCATTCCAAATGAATGATTTTGTTGTATTTTATAGCATGCAAGCGTGCAGTGCTAAAAATACCAAGTAAAACAGCAAAACGGTTCAGTGCAGAAGTATTTCAACTATGTTGGTATTCCAATTTTTTCCTTAAAAATTAATATTGGGGGGGGAAAAAACCCAAACAACCAGTTATTTTATATTATACATGTTATGTTATTTTATATTATACATGTTATTTTGAACTTTGAAAGATAAACTTCATGATCAAAAAGGGGATTCTAACAACCTCACAGCCTTGTGTTTATTGTATAGCTAATTCACTACCTTAACCTCAAAATAAGTTGTAAGAAAATATGCACACTAGGATGCACTTGAAACTTTTTTCTGTATTCTTCTCATTTCAGATTATAACCTTGCTGGGCTCCTGCTTTTGTTTTGTAAGCAGAAAGTAGAAACATCTATTTAGTTACAGTATATTGATTTTTGGAAATCAAATTGTAGAGGGTATAGATAATAGGCATGAAAGAGTCTCAAACTGGTAACATAGGAATCAATAAATATTCAAGACAATAGAGTATAAAGAAAAGCAGGGAAAATGACAGGTATGCACAGAATTCATTTCACTGCTCAGGAAAGATCTTTTCTATTGGAAACTATAAAGCTAAATGAGAAACTGCTGAGCATTGAGGTTCCTGGGCAAACTTCCCAGAACTCCTTATTCCACTCTCCCCCAGCCTTTGCTTTCCATAGGTTCATGGAGTATCTCTAGACAGCAATGAGGAAGATTTTAGGCCATGAGAAGGGAAGAACAAACAAAAATTAAAGCTAATTGCTCGGGAACAATGTTTTTTATGAGTTGAGAACAACGAAGGAAATGCTGTGAGCAATTAATGGCTGCTCTGGATTGCTGCTGATGAGCAATTAGTACAATCATTTGGAGCATTTCATGATGCAAGGGAAACATATAGAGAATCTCATATGTATGTTCATGCTATGAATCAGATTATTCACATGAATTTTGCAGACAGTTGATTAGGCACTGGAAATAACACTGTCTAAAGCAAAACTGATCATCAAAATGCTCTAATAGCATGCAATGAAAAGGCAAATATTCATTAAAACAATAATTCTGATTTGCACTCAATACAATAAAACTTTCAGACTATTTTTGAAATCTGGTTCACAAGTAGAATTAGGAAAACAGGGATCTTTTATAGGCTTAAAGGATGGCCAAACCATTAACTGCCTTCCTCAGGAAACTCATGGCAAGACTGCCCACATGAAGATGGGATTCTCAGTACTTGCAACAGAATTACAGACACAGTAAACCACTAACAGATTTATTGGAAACAGGGTAAAATAGAGCAGTGACTAGGGAGCAAGGATTAATTAAGCTATACTGAAAACTTAAGCACTTTCTCCTCTCAGGGTCAGTCCTTTTGCCCTGGGCCTGCTCTGACTGCTGGTGGAAAGGAAAGGCTTCCTGTACTTCTTTTCCATGGGTAAAAATAATTGTATATTCCCTTTGGGCCTTCAAGTATATTCACTTTCCAATCCCTTAAGAAAAATAAAGATACACATTTTCCAACCTGGTGAGAAAAATGAACCCTTTTAGATGGTGAAGTTCTGAAAGTGGTTTTCAACACAGTAAAAAAGATGGTAGACTTTTACTACCCCTTTTCCCATTAAATCCAAGCTAAAATTCCAAATGGAGACAAATCTTTCTACCTTCACATACCCTGCAAGCTGCACTTGTAGCAAACTCAGACCAGTTTTAACCTTTTTCACACTTGAGGCTTTTTATTGACATTTTTCTGGTGCTATTAAGGTCAGTTAATCATATCTCCCAACACAAAATAATCAGAGTGTTTACTCAAACATATGTGAATTGATTAAAATAAAAAAATAAGAACAACAATTGTGAAGTAGATCTCAAATATAATACAACTGTCTGAACAACTGGTATTGTCCAGTCCTCAGTTCCTGCAGGATGGCAAACAATATGTGCATCTATTTCTAAAGCACCAATTGAACATATGTCTGTCAGAGAAAGATGGAAATAGAATGAGGCTCAGATAATTTAAATAAACAGCTGTCACTTTATGCAAGATTGCCTCTGGTGAGCTTTGATTTGTGTGTGTACAAAAAAGGAAAAGCAGAACTAGAGAACTAAACAAAATTACAAAACTGAGACTTTATAAGTAGGAAGGTCATCATACTTGTCTCCCATGTTTCTGCAATCCACAAACAACAACAAGCCACAAAAGAAAAACTTATTCATCTGTGTTGTTTGCTCCTTCATTATCCTACTGGCTGTCAAAGATTTCACCACATTGCCCTAGGCCTGTTAAGATTCCTACAGAATGCGTCTGTGAACTGTTTGTGCTTTCAAGAGAGGAAAGAAAAGCTTGAAATTATCCTATTTTTTAAGGTAAAACAAACTTCAAGTCAATGAGTTTAACACTGCTCACATAGACCTTTCCTGAGGGAACACAGTTCCTGCATTTTACATTTTAAAATGTCTATATAATTGCATATCAGATATGAATTAGATTCACTTCCATTTTTTGTTCTTGTTGAATGATCCTACTGAAGAATGGGGCTCAAACCCCATTAAAATAGAATATTTCCATGCCAGTAATACCTACTCTTTGAAGTTCAGTTTACCAGAATGAATAAACACAGTTAGAACCTGAAATTTCCAACCCTTTAAGGTCTCAAAGCACAGGAGAGATTGTTTCAGTTTAAATGTAACCCCTGATGTGAACACACATGTCAGATCCTGAAAAATTATCATCAATAATGGAAAAAGGAAGCAAGAGATAAATCCACAGGGAAGTACTACATAGGGATTTTCTCCACTTTGGAATGGAGATAAGAAAACGTGAAAGGTTCCAAACTATCTGACTTTGAAATTTTTCTCTGGATCTGAACCCTCAGAGCAACATCATCTTTTAAAGTTACATATAATCGAGGCAGAAACTGGTCTTTAGAAGGAACTGGTTTGCATGATTTCTCACTCCTTTTTTTTCCTTCACTGATGCTGCAGAATGACAGGACGAAGTGTCACAAAACCTCCGGAAATCTTCATAAAATTCAGGGATTTGTTAAGCAGAACAGGAAGAATACCAGCAGAGGAACATGTGGCTAAGGAACAGTTTGAAAAGCAAGACCAAAGAAAAGTGTTAGGAACATTTGTTATCACCAAGAAAAGATGGACTAAAGAGGAAAGAAGATGGAAGAAGTAATTTATCAAGATATCTTTTAATGACTACTTTATTCTGGAAAAAACCCCCGCTACTTTTAGATCTATGATGTCCAGAAATTCCCACTTCCCCTACAGAACCTGCCCTGGCACAGCTTACCAGCAAAAGTTACCTTGCTGATGCAAAAAAGAAAATAATTCCTTATTGAACTCATACTGCCAAATAAACACTAGATTCCCTTAAAATAAACTACAATATTCTTCTGCTATAAAGTCCTAACTTTTAGAGCACCTTTGTGCTGGGAAACTTCAGCAGACTTCTTACATAGAAAATCCATTAATTTATTTTCCAGACACAAAATAGACAATTTTGCTGCTTTAATAAAAGAAGTAAACCTATGCATTAAAGTTTTAAATTTGCAGTTACATGGCCTTTTTGAATTCTCTCGCATTTTAACAGGGTTTGTACCTTTCTGTAAAACAATTCAGTACTTCTCTACAGGTGAATTTAGCTTCTAAACTGTTAAAAATTTAATGGTTTCCTGTCTTCAGAGAAACAAAAGGTGCTGTGTTTAAAGTTTTCTGATGATAAATTCACTATGTGGATGAAAGCAAAATATAAAAGCATTTAAACTCAGTTTTCAAATTGAATCTAGAAACAATTTCTTTTAACAGCTTCATGAATGAAATACTGAACTTAAATTTAAACATATACAGGAGTACAGGTGCTAGTGTGGGATTTTTATATAGGGCAGCTGGATGTGCAGCTTTACTATTGAAACCAGTTTAAAAACAGAATACACAATTCCCTCTCAATACAAGTCTCACTTAATTTTACAAGATTTGTCATAATAGGAAGCATATAAAGAAAAACCAGGGTTCTCACCCCATTTCATTTGCACATTTTGATTTCAAAAGGAGTTCTGCTTTAAGCCAACAAATCTGCTCAGTCAGGAACTTTATGCAAAATGTTAGAAACACAGTTCACCTGCACACTGAGAGGGGATAAGCCTCACTTATTTCTGCATATTGATAGGGAATACTCCTGCAAACAAAGCACCTTGTGTAGAAGGTATTGGACACTATAGATGGAAATTCCTAACCCTGCTGGTGATCACACCTGTAAAATTTCCTGTCTGGGCTGTGTAAAGGTGTTCAGACCTACAGGCCTTTGCCTCTCTCACGAAGTAATAACTCCTGTATGTCTTGTCCTTGCTCCCTCCTTACACCCATATAAAACAAACCTTCTGAAGCTCCACATCTTATGCACCTCAACAGAAACTGTTCTTCCTCACCAATGTCAAGATACCACAAAAGAGATTCACATGTAAAGGGATGTTTTGAACTGAATTTGTTGGAGTTTTTTTAATATCTAACCTTGTTATTTGATAGGAGTAATCACATGTAAAGGAATAACCTATTACTAATATTTTGAAGTAGCTTATATGAATTCTTTCTCTTTTTCTGAGGAAGGAAAGGCAACAAACAACAAAATTATCGCCACTTTTCTAGACAGCTGTTTGTTGACACTGTGCTCCTGGAAGCAGAGAGATGGCCATTTACTAGAAACCCAAAGCTTTATGCTTGCCTTGAAAAGATAAATGAATGCTAGTGATGCACTTTGTACGTGATTAAATAATCCTTGTTACAGCAGCAATCCTCCTACCTCAGGTTTAGGCTGAAAAGTTAAAGTAACCTGAGCTGGTTTGTATGCCAGCACTGTGATTTTTAAATTCATTTTGAATCAAGTCTATAGCTATCTATCAATCAAATACAACATAAAAGGAGATTGCCCAAGAGTAGATGCTATGACAGCCTAGATGTATAATTACTAATGTATTTAGAAACACCCTGCAAATCTGTAATAAAGATCAATGGCTTACAGCATAATTTGGCATCTAAAGCACAGAACTCTGATTGTATTGTGTTTGTAAACATGTTTTAAGCCGTTGATAAGATAAGGTCTGTCAAGCAGAGGAAATTGAAGTCACTGTGGCAAAGATCCCTGAGATAGTTAGCATCAGAAGAGAAAACGATATGCCAACTTCTCCGAGCGTCCCTGCCATTTGTGACATATGCAGCTGCACAAAACTGGCTTATGAGAGATCCCTGAACGAGTCAGGGTAGACAGTGCCATTCAAAACAAAAATCCCAGAGGTGGGGTGGCTGCTAGGAGCAGGATAATTCTAGATGTAGGGAAAATAACTATTGCTTTCAGAAATATGTGTTATCTTGTCACGGGGCCACTGCTATAGTAAATTAGTCATTGAGTTTAGAGCTCTGACCACAAGTCATTAATTTCAATTTACTTGCAGTAGTTTGATTATTACAGAGTACCAAAGACCTGCAGAAACCCCCAGGTGAACCACATTTGAAAATACTTATCAGTGTGGATTCCACTGCTGGTATCTCCTGCTGATGACACATGATCAACATTAGAAATATTTGGAATCTTTCAGCAGTGGGGAATATTTTCATCTGGGTCCAAAGCCACAGTTACAGAGAAAATTGTGGCTGATTAATTCCAGGGAGCAACTATGGCAAGTTACCATCTACAGTGGGAGAGTACAGAGAACTCAAAAGATCAAGGCTACTTTGGTTGTCCAACTGCTTCCCTGACAACCCCCCATCCTCCTGTCAGTAATACAGGCCTGGTGCAAGAGGAGCCCACCCTGCACATCTGGACAGCTGGAGCTGTGAGGTCCCCAGGATGTCACAGCAACTTGGGTCAGGTTATTTCTTTCTCTGGCAAGAGTGAATAGACAAAGAGTAACTGGTGCTGAGAGCACCAGGCACCAGACTTTTTTGGGAAACCAAGATAAATTAAATGTAACATTGTTTGTTTTACTTCACCTGGCCTGGGGATAGCCTGGCCACAGGGCAGGTTTGCTGAGTCAGAATCTGTTCTGTAATGAGAGTGTAGGTTGGCTACAAGTCCCATCTTTTTAATTATGTGTGTCTATTGCCTTCATCACAATGCTCCTTGAATACCTCTGAAGTTTGCCAGTGGTGAAACATGCCTCTGGTGGAGCTGTCAGCATCAGAAAAAAATGCTAAATTAACTGAGGTTTAAAGCTGATGTGAGCAGAAAGGTACCTGAAGGTCTATTGCTTTTCACTAATTCCCCCAGATCTTAAGAAACTCGTTCTTTGGACTAATTCTCATTCTGTTTGACAGTACCTGACCCTGCAGCTATTCCACCTTTTGAATTCATCAGTCAGATTCCTTTGCTTCTCAAGGGTTGCTAATCCTATCTCATGCTTAGTTCTTGTACCGTTCAGACCTTCCCAGAGTTTAAAAGCTTTCAGACAGGTCATAAACCATCAGGTTCTCTAAGAGGTTTCCTCATTCTTTGCATATTGAAAACTTCAACCAGTATGGGGAAACATTCCTTTTTCAATGTAAGGAAAGAGAGAGGAGAAAAACCTAAACTCTTATCGTGCAAAATCAGATAGTTATTAACAACTATTCAGTATAGACACATCGGGGTCTGGGTTCTCACATCAGATTCTGGGCTCTACAGCTAGAAATGACAAATTTGCCATTAAACCACTGATCCTAATCCAAAACAGAATTTTTAAATATTTGTATTTCAGTGAAACACATTATATCACATCTCAGTTTTACAACTCTTATCACCTTTGAGTAACAGGTTCTTCTCTCTTGTGGTCTATTCAGTTTGTTATTCAAATGCATTAAACAGTAAAGAGTAACAAAATAGCTTGCATGTCTTACTACAAATCAGGTCCTACTAGAAGCAAATTTAACTCTAAAACACCCCAAAAGTGAACGTAGAAAAGGAAAACTAAGTCTGTCCTCTTCCCGACACCTGAAAGAAACTCCATGGTGCAGATAACCAGTCCAAACGCTAAGGAGAGTGGACAAAGATGAGTATTTCCTTCTCCATCCTAATCCAATGACCACGAATGCTGGAGGGCAGGAGTGATATGGACCACAGGGAGGGGGCAAACTCACAGCTCTCCCCTAAAAAGGATCTCATTCTGCCACTGTTAAGAACAGCGTATTGTTGTACACAGACCACTCAGCTCATCAAGGAGAACATTCCTTGCATCTTCCAAGAAATCAATACAATTAGTAATCCCCTTGTCCCTTATTGAAACAGTCAACACTGAACAGCACAAGCACCATAGCTAAAGATCATTATTAAGAATTGTCTTAAACTGGCAAAATATTTGGTACAGAACAAGTCAACAACTAGTACAACTTTAACAACACCCTAACTACAGAAAAACCTTTCAAAAGTATCTTCTACTTCTGTATTTTAAATTTCATGGTCCTCCGTAAGTGATAGGGCTAAACATCAGGATTCTGATATTAGTTTATATCTATAAATAATTTTCTATTTATTAATATTTTCATCTCTGACACCAAAGGTCCAATCTCCCCTTGATAAAATGAGTTTTTTTTTTACTCTGCTCAACTAAAAGCAAATTTGAACACAGAGAATAAAATGATTCATCAAAATAAAATCCAGTTCTTCCTACCAGTAATTTATGCTCTTCTATTGAGTCTTTATAACATTCTACAGCTCTTCTTCTCTGGTTATGGGCAAAGGAACAGACACATCTGTTTACATCTGACAATGCAAAGGTTCTTTAGTGCCTGCGCTCTAAGCTTTACCTCTCCCTTTGGTAACATGGAAAACTCCACTTTCCTTAAGTGTTTTCCCTAAGTGTTTTATATTCAATTGTTTCTTCTGTTTCTTTCCACTGTTTTAAATTCTGTGTCTGATTTTAACTGATGACACAGGTTAAGGTCGTGGGAGAGGAGAGAAATGCATAATCATATTAAGAAAATACAGAACATAACTGAGGGAAATAAAACCAGATATCATTTCTTGTTAATCTTGGCCAAATGGAAGTATCTTAGGAGAGGTAAAAACAACTGCAGTACAAAATTAGATCCATGATATCACTTCTAACGGATCAAATAGAGCAAATGACCTGGGATTCAAATTAACACATCTAAGCAATTTATCTATCTGATGAGTCTATTTAAGCATACAGAGAGTTTAACAAGTTTTCAGTGTGTAGGAAATGAGAAATTGAATAAGTAGAAGATTTTTTTCAGTAAAAAATTTCTTTCCTAATTTCAACTGATTAGTCAATCAACAATCAAGATTTTAGATTGTTCTAAGACAATGCAGCCAATTAGCATTTTCTAGAAACTCTGTCATTCCCCCCACAACACCTTTCTTTTATACCAGCCATCAATTATTGTTGTTGTCATTAACCGTGGTGGTTTTGGCTGGAGTTTCTTTTCCCACTAGCTGGTATGGGGCTGTGCTTTGGATTTGTGCTGGGAACAGTGTTGATAACACAAGGATGTTTTATCACTGGACAGGACCTACACAAAGTCTAGGAGAGCATCTGTGTGGGGCTTAGCTGCTGTCTGGAGTTAAACCACAACACTAATTATATGTATGGTAAATCACATTAAGACAATATACCTTTATATTAGAGATTATCATATTCAAACATTAGCACCTGATAAGAAAAATTAGAAAAAAAGAAAAAAAAATTTCTTTTTGCAGCCACACCTACATCAGCAGGTAGCACAGCCCAACAGATGTATAGAATACAACAGTGCTGAGGGTATTCTCCCAGAGAGAAATCAAAATGATATGGGTATGTTCATTATGAAGTTTTGAACTCTGAGTAATGACTAATAAAATCTCTCCCATGGATTAATATCCTTTTGTAGTCAGAATGCCAATTCCTGCATCACATCCCTTGTTTTAGTTGCATCCAAACCCCCACACTTGATGCACTTGGACTGTTCTGCAACTTGATTAAAAGCCCAGGGGAGAGCATCCCTTCCAAAGCACGCTCTCAATTCCACTGACAAGATAGTCAGATGCAGCTACTTAGTTCATGAGACCAGACAAGATTTATCAGAGAACCCACAAAAGCTCAGCTTTCATTTCCTTCCCTCTGTCACTGCTGGATCCAGCCGTCCTACACATCCCAAGCCACACACAGGCTGCTGGACACAAACTTTCTCCAACCAGCGAACTTCCCCTGCTCTTGAGGATCAACATCAGTCAACATCTCACCAATAGCACACAGTGAAAGGGAACTATTGATTTCCTGAATGAAAGTGCTTTTTTATTTAAGCACCAATTTGCACATTGCAAGTGTTATTTTAATGCTGTGCTCTGGGTTTCTCACAAATTCTCTCTTTACATCTCAGTTTCCCCGTACACCAGGGTGCTAGAAAAGATTATTCTGGTCAAGAGCTCCGAGGTGATGTAAGGCATTATTTTTACTGCAAATGATAAATGCGGAATTCTTATTTGGAGTGTGTGCAGAGGAAGAGCAGGGAGAAGATATAAAAATGCAGGGGAGTACCCAGTGCATGTCAAAGTGCAGCTTCACAGGCAAGCTCCTGTCTCTCAGAGAACTGTCAGATACACATATAATAAACCACAATTGTGTTCAAAGTTAATGCTAATATGGCTCAGTGGGAGACTAGTTTTAAATGTCATATTTTCAAGCCCTTCTATAAACCATCTTTCTCAGAGACTACTTCAAGGGAACTGGCATTCTAATGAATTCCTTAGGCCTGATTTTCAGAGCTATTAAGTGCACCTATGATCACAAGTGCAATAGGAGATACAGACAGATATTCAGGCTTATCCTATCTAGATAGACAGGTTGTATAAATACTCTACTTAAA
The DNA here is from genome assembly GCF_003031625.1 of Empidonax traillii. NCBI lineage: Eukaryota > Metazoa > Chordata > Aves > Passeriformes > Tyrannidae > Empidonax > Empidonax traillii. The sequence continues at coordinate 1,083,904 of NW_020955225.1, forward strand.
ATATTCCCACCCAAGTGGAAAGGAAGAAAGACAAATCAGCCTGAATTAAGATGAAGATGGCAGGATGACAACACAACTTCTTATCTACCTGAAGCAAGCTACTTCAAAATCATATGAAAAAAATCTGCTTATTCTTAAGATATGTAAATCTTTGCATTCAACAGATATATCTGTAGTACCAATAGCTAATAAGAATAACAAATAATGAGTTTTGTTTATAACAAAAGGACAAAATTTACAACTTATATTGTATAGGTACAATTGCACATACTTTTGAAGTGTTCTGATTTTTGATGGAATATAAATTCTCTCATGGAATTCAGAGTACCTGTCTACTGTTGCACTAGAACAAACAGGTAATTTGGAATCATTTGATCATTTTTGACACATCAGTCCTGGTATTGCCTGGAAAATAGGCACACAAATTTAAAATCTTATTGGTACAAAGTAATATTCCTTATGGGCTCTGCTTATCTTATCAATGCCCAGCCAGTCCCTGAGCAGCAATTTGCCCTTCATGGCCAACTCCTTCCAGTTTTATACACTGCACATGACATTCTGTGGTATGGAATATCCCTTTGACCAGCTTGAATCAGCTGTCATGGGCCAGCTTCTGTCTGGGTTCCTTCCACCACCTCACTGGCAGAGCATGGGAAAGGCCTTGGAATAAGCACTACTCAGTAGGCACTACAGCATCCATGTGAAACCAGTGTGATTCCCAAACTAAATCCAAATCACAGCACTGCACCATGTACTGAGAAGAAAATTAACTCTGTCTCAGTTGAATCCAGGACAACCTGTGTCTCACTACGACATCTTCCATCCCTTTCTCTCACAGCTCACTCCTCTTTCTCTTCTCGTGGCCATTTGGGAGCTGCAGCAAAGGAAAGATTTATGCAAAGAAACCTGGTGCTTTGCACTGGGGGAGAAGACAAAGCATCAGACAGAGATGGAAAACCAGGGAATTTGGTAGCAGAGGAGCAGTAACTGAGAGCCCCCGGCCCCAAGTGCTCTGATTTTCCTTTAAGTGGAGTTTGATGAAACAGAAATCCTGCTCTGAGCTGTTCATCACAGCTGGAGTGAACAATTAAACATGAGCCTCCTAGATGTTTACTCAACAGGGAGCTGTCTGCCTAACATGTGCTCCAGTTGAAAAATATGAGATCTTAGAAACCTAAATGCATATCTATTCAGGATATGGGACATCAGGACAATTTGACATTTGATAAAGACAGAGCCCATAAAAGTTCATTATTGAAATGAAGACCTGTACTTGTACAGGTCATAATTAACATATTTTGGAGGCCTAAATGTTATCTAAATACGAGAGATACAGGTGTGTGTGTCCCATCCCTCCCCCAACCCCCCTCAGTTTCTTCCAAATTAAAACAAGACCTAAAAACCAGGGAGACAGTGACAATTACCCTTCTAATTAAAGGATAAGCAAAAGGATAGGCTGCAAAGCAAGTAATTCCGAGTAGGATATTCCCAGCTGTTCCTCAGTATAAATAAGACTGTTTTCTCCTCAAATGTCACAGCATATTAAGTACCAGGAGAGAATTATTTCAGCATATGATGAACAGAACAATACAACCCCGAGGAACTAAGTCACAAAGTTGTCCAAGAAAGGAATTGCAGCTCAAATTCCAGATAACTCACACTCCAGACTCCTACAGAATGAATACCACTGCAGGGGCAAAGCCCCATGACATTTAATACGTTTCTTATTTGTTTTGATATACTCAAATCATTGATGAAGGTCAAATAACTTTTTCAAGTATCCTCAGCAACGTAAGAAAACTGAGCATCTCCAAACCTTCCCAATCCCAACTGGAGTATCAAGTTTTTCTTTCTGAGCACAACCCCACAGACACAGACCAAAGGAAAGTCAACACTGTTAGTTCTGCCCATTCTTGGCACTATAATGATATAAAACTACTCCAAGGTCTTAGTCTGACAAGACTTCAGCTGATTATCTCCATAGTCTTTTGTCCTGTTGATGCTGTGCTTCAAGAAGTCCATGTCAACAGAAGTCACAGCCCTCTCTGCTGACAAACTCTGCTAAACTGTACCAGGATTTCAAACTGCAGCTTCTAAACTTGTGGATAAGTTTTGCAAAGAGTGATGCCCTAAGAGTCATTCCTGCATGGTTTGAAACTATCTTTAGCATTCTAATGTTCAATCTTCACATTGTTGTTGTACTGAACCTTATGAAAACTATTAGTTATAATATTTAACTTCTGTTTAAGAAGAAATTAAAATTGCCTTTAGGAGGAATGAATAGGCCATATAACTACTAAACACCTAACCGTAGTGCTTTCTATGTGCTTATTGATCTAGAAACAACAAACTACAATTCATTTGACATGCCATGCTTTATTTATATATTTAATAGCACATTTTTTTTCCAAAATATTTTCATACTTGCTAATCTCTTCCATGAACATGATTAATCATGAGATGGCTAAGTCCTCAAGTAGTCCAAGGTAGAGTATACTTTTCATTACAGATTATGAATAAAAGCCCTCTCCGTGATGTATCAAAATAGACAACAAGCACAGTTGTTTCTCTCATTGATCATTAATTCAGATTAGATTTAAGTCTGAATGCTAATTAAAAATCTGTTGGACTTCACTGCTTTCTGACAGAAACAAACCCAGAGTAAATGGTTGCACTGAAGTAATTTTACTGACAAATTCTTGGCATAAGTCTTTGAAACTTCAGATTTAGTAAAAACCTAACAGTATTTTGATCAATTCTGAAATAAGCCCAAACACCTAATTTTGTAAAGCATCTGTTACACACTGACTCTTCAAACACTAAATATTTCAATGCCTATTGTTTTTCTGTTGAGAAAATTCCATTTATAGTATTCAAAATCTTGCATGACATCCTGAGAAATACAGAAGACAGATGTGAAAACTATTCTGTTGGATTATCTCTAAAGCTAAGCTTCTCTTGAAAACAAAAATGCTTAGTTATTTTTTACAGCAGCTTTACTTATCTGTGGTAAGAGAGTGGGAATTATTTGGTATTCCATTATTTATACACAAAGAATAAGTTACGGAGCTAATTGTATACTGATTTCAATGGTCACATCTACACTGTGACTCTCCAGCAGAACTCCTAAGAAGTCAATATTATGATATTTGCACAAAAAACAAACTGATGTGTTTTTACCTGAAGGGCTACAAAGAAAGGGAGGGGCTCGGGGATGGCACACAGTAAGACCAAAGGCCAGAGGAGTGGACACAACTCTGACAATTTAATTGTCTATCACAGTCTCAGCTTGCACAAGCACCACGGGAAATTCCATGGCTGCACACAGGAATTCTGAACAGAAGCCTCAGCTTTTATTCCTAAGTGAAGCTACAGAAACTTTTGAAGTTGTAAGGATTGCACCAGCCCATGCCTTTCATATCCCTTTAAACGTGCTTTGTTGGAGATAACAGAAGAAAGTCTCCTGAGACTGTATAGTCTCATATGTGATTATTATTCATCAGTAAATACTTGCCTAGATCCTACTGTGCTGTATTCTAAACCAGGACTGGTAGTCTGCTATCTGACACCTCCTGAACACTGACTGCATCTTAGGGGACAGTCTGGGCTGTAAATGATTTATTCTGAGTTACGCTGCTTATTTTTCTATGCTCAGAAAGAGCCTGAGTGGCCAGACCCCTGTGGCATGTTGCTTGGCTGGGTTTAAGATTATTTCAGTCTCTTGGCTTTACCCCTATAATCTCTGGCGATACTCAAAAGGTAATTAAAAAAAAAAAAAAAAAGGCAAAAAACCACTTAAATTTTAAAGGTCACTGCTGAGCATTGACTCAGTTTCACTGCCACAGTAACCTGGTTCTTGGATTGGTATTTGACTCCACCCACCCTGGCAGTCACATTACATACAAGATGGCTCATATCCCCAAAAGAAGCAGGGAAAATTCCCAAATAGGAATCCTTTAGGCATAGTCCTCTATTTTCTCCTACTTTTTAGCCAAATTTGAATTGGAGGTGAGAAGAAATAATGCTCCTGCTGTACAGGGAAAAAGCAGTACAGCTGCTGCCAGCAGGAGGCAGGACCATCCCTGCTGCTCATTGCTCCTTCAGCCCCTTTCCCTGCAGGATTCCTTAACTGCTCCTACTTTCTGCTGGATGGGTGGAAGAGAACAGATGCTTAAATGCAAAGTTGCACACCTTAGTTTACTGTTTCCAAGTTAGTTTGTTTCCTGCTAGCAAAGAGCAGGCAGGAAGGTGGCAGCTGAGTTAGGGAGCACCTTTGGTGCTGCTCCTAAACATCACTGGCTGTGCGTCAGCCTGAACAGGCAGGGCTGTGGCATTAAGTGACATTCACTCATGGGTCAGGCCAAGTCTTGAGCCACATTGCATTGTAGGACCTCATCCTAGAGCTTGCTCACCCACCAGCACTGTCCCACCAGTGGTTGCCACCAACATATCGCAGTTCCACAAAGTTCAAGCCCTATGGGCAGTATAAACACAGTCACTGCACTTCATCACAGAATGCCCAAGCAGGGCTATTCCAGAGCACGTTGCACAGGATTGCATCCAGATAGTTGTGGAATATCTCCAGTGAGGGAGACTCCACAGCCTCTCTGGTCTCTGTTCCAGTTCTCGGTGACTGCACAGGAAAGAAGTTCTTCCTCATGTCCAGGTGGAACTTTCTGACCATCAGTTTGTACCTGTGGCATCTTTGCCCATTGCTGGGCTCCACAGAGCAGAGCCTGGTCCATCCTCTGCCCTCTCCCTACAGACCCTGACAGACGTGGGGGAGGTCCCATCTCAGTATCTCCTCTGGAGGCTGAACAGCCCCAGCTCCCTCAGCTTTTCCTCATCACAGAGATGCTCCAGTCCCTTCATCATCCTCACAGCCCTCCACTGTACCCACTCCAGGAGCTCCACGTCCCTCCTGTCCTGAGGAGCCAGAACTGGGCACAGCACTGCAGATGTGCCTCACCAGGGCTGAGCAGAGGGGCAGGATCTCTCCCTGACCTGCTGGTAACGCTCCTCTTAAGTTTGATACAATTAAATCTCCATCAGGCTGGAAGAAAGATCTAAAATAACTGTCTCTACAACAGACATTTTGCTAAGCCAGCACAGCAGTCCAGAAACATGTTTCATATTAGTAAAACAAATTTGTTTTTGCAGCCAAACGTGGCACTGCATATTGTTGGGAGATGGCCTTTACAAAGACAATAATAAATCACAAATACCCTTAATAGGATAATACTACCATGAATGTGGAAAGAAATAAGCATCTGTAACCCACAGATTAAAAGAGGCAGCATATTTAATATGAAACAATGTAATGTAATGCCAACATGAGACGAGAAGATTACAAATTTCTTCAATTAGTCATACAGCCAAACCATGAATACAAATATTCACTATCAGCACTCTGATATATAAAGCACATCAGAAAATAGGTCAAAATAAAGCGTATCAGGACTGCTCAGACAAATGACAGTAATGTGAAGATAATGGTTTGGTTTGTCTTTTTTTTTTTTTTTTTTTAATATACTATCAAGATATTGAATTCTGGCTGTATTCATCAAATAGGTTCACTATTTGTTATATTTCTTTTATTATTAGGCTGTTATGAGCCTAATTCTCCCAAGATGTATAAAAGGCTACCTTCAATTCCTCTTTTTGTCTAGAGGTGGGGAAAGAATGAGACATAACCTCTCATAAATCAGCAAGATAAGAAGACCCTTCAGGACACTAATATTTTCATTTAATTGTTAGACTCTGATTGGCAAGTAAGAAAAACCAATATATATCTATCTCATAGTCTGAGCATCATGTAATATAAGAGAACCCTCTCTTCACACAATAAAATCAACTTCTTCACATCCCTTTTGTTTCTGCTGTGGACATCATTATGCAATGGCCAAGTGTAGAAATTCCCAAGGGTAAACATGTTTGATTGAGTAAACACAGGGGTTGGGACCACCTTTTCATGCCATCTGATTGACTTCCGGGTGTGTATCGTGGCTGCTTTACTTAGGGATCACAAATTTCCTTCAAGAAATATGTACAATTTTGTGAACAAAAAACTGTCAAGAATTCTCACTAAAACTGTTCACTTGCACAAACCAAAAGAAAAAAAATCAAAGTCCAAGCATCAAAGCCAAAGTTCCATCCAGTGCAAGCAAATCCAATGAGTTTCTCCAACATAAAGCATCTTTCAGTGTGTCCTGTTGTGGTATTGAGCAGCTCAGAGGCAATATTCTAAATACAAAGCTTGTGCAAGGGGGTGATTCTGACTGTAAGCACCACCTCTGGAAGAAAAACTTCAGCCCACACCATCTATTCTCTATTAAACACTAAATCATCAATAATTTTTAAAAATACTCAGGCAGCAGCAGTTTGGACTCCAGCTGGTGCTTCTACTGACAATGGATTATTGTAGACCTTTGCCTTTCCATCATAATGACCTGAAGGACTTTGCTGTACCAGCAGGGCCAGCACCTGCCTGTTTGCTCAGTGGCAGTACTGGCACTCCTGGAACAAGGACTTCACTCATTTTTCACCCTCACTCCTCTCAGCAGTTGCTGTTAATGAAAACAATAATCCAGAGACTTACGTTAAGTTACAGCGAGGCACCAGGATAACAGTGGAAATTTCAAAGTTCAAGCTGTATAAAATTATTTTGGTTTAATTCATTCGCAAGATGTTAGGTATTTTGGGGGGGGGGGGGAAGGCAGAAAAAAAAAAAAAAGAAAATTTTAAAAAAGAAAGCCTATACCTTAAAAATTATGGTGTCCCAAAGGATTCAGCAGTGATCTCATGATACAACTATGGAACAGGGGAGTTCATATTTAATGTTAAACTTTACCCCAATACTAATTACATTTTTTTTCTGGGTTGTCTTTGTACTTATGCCTCAAGACATCATGTTTTTAAAAACTTTATTTTGTACATTTCCTTTTAACTTAACCCAAATTAATAAAGAAAACATTGCATATAGATCTTAAAGTAATTTTCTTTTGGTCCAAGACACTGCAAGCTCTTGCTGTCTACTATATCCTAATTTATATAAACGTTTCCTTCTTCAGTTTAAGAAATCATTTTCCACCCAAACCCTAAGAGCTGCATTTTCAAAGATCAGACATTATACCCATGTACTTGCTTAAAAATACACTTTTCTTATTAAAGAAACATAACACCAACTGGACACATTAACTTTGTCAACCCATCAATTTTATCCTGTTTCTCATTAATACATTTGCACTGTACTTGAATTTGATATGGGATTAGTAATTTCATAGGTCAAATCTCTTTGAATTTGGGAGATACTTGGAATTTTAGGTGATAATTTTTCCAAGTCTCCTGACTCCATCATATGAAGTCCCTGAGCAATGTTCTGCCTTACAGGTTAGTATTTTTCTGTGTCATACCAACTAAACATTTTGTCTCAGTATTCAAAACCACAAGCACTTCTGAGATTTGAAATTTTTCCTATTTAATCCTTTTTCATGTAGTAATGTTTTCTCCAAATATCTCTACAACAGCCTGATAATTAGCAGACATCAAATGCATTGCTGGCTGTTACCAAAAATAGGGCTCCTTTCAACATGCTGAAGGCAACAGTTGCTGACAGAAATTAAGTAGCTGTTTAAATCTTTGTGATATCTTCCATATTTCAAGAGCTACAGCTCACTGGAGTTTTTAGTTGCCCTTTTCCAATCATTTTCCCCCCGATTTCTATTTATGTCTGATTATAGGAGATGCTTCATACCCAGTCCTGATCAAAAGCCTTGAAAAGAAATTCTCTTAGTCTTTTTCTTTTTTCCTTACTAGTTTGAAATACCATAACACCTGATTTAGCAATATCTGGGAAGAAAAACTATTTATTGATGCTACCCCCTAATAACACTCTGAAGTGCTGCTTTTTCTCTTTAGTACTTGTAGTTGTTCAGCTGTGAAAAGTTTCTTTTTCTATAATATTATGGCGCCTGAGAACTACAAGTACAGAATAAAAGGCAGGTGCTACTCTCAATTCCCAGGCACCTTGCCCTGGAATGCTGTAGTTACAAGACTTGCACACAACATGATTCTGTCTGCGCTCAGGGAAGAAAATGGAAGTGACTTGAGGTAGATCAGAATTAGTGATTCTCTAAAGAATTTTCTCTGCTCTCTCCTTTGAGAAAAGGTTTATTTTAGTAAAGACTGAAGCTCACTGGCAAGAGTAAGGGCAGCATTTTCCTTTAAAGGAAATCATCCCCCCAGCTAAACAGTACAAATTCATCCTGACTGCTGTGAATTCCTTCGCATCATTGATTCACTGCTGGCCGTGGTCAGCTCGAATTCTGCAGACCAAGTGAGGAAAAATGTCCTTACCTGAAGAATAATATCCATATGTATCTCTGCCATAATGAGAGAAACAGGGGAACACAGTTCTTTATAAATTATCACTACATCATCTATATTTGTGTATTCTGGTATTTCGTCAGAAAACTCTGTACCGTGGCCTCGGTGTTCCTGAAGAATGGTATTTGTTCTTTTATTGAAATGTTGCCATCAGAAAGCATAGTTTGTTCCCATCCATAATTCAGAGTTTCCTTCAGAAGAGGCAGAAGCTGACTGTTCAAATATATTGAAACTATCATAGCCTGCAGCACCTGCTGCAATGCATTATTGATACCCAGGAGTGGCACTGACACAGTTCTGGGAGCATATGCTTTCCTCTGGATCAGGGAACTCTAAATGGAAAGACTTTCTTTTTCTGATACTTTTCTGAGATGGATACTTAAAAAGAATGACCTCTAGACACTTCTAAGTTGGAGTATCTTGAGGAAGCCTCTACAGTTTTATTACTACCATTTTTTTTTTTTTTTTTCTTTTTCACAACCCATCTTTTCCTTTGTTCTGCAGGGGAAGGGAGCCAGGTCAGAGGGAGTCAGCAAGGCTGGAAGATCTGTGCCCTCAGTTGGTGCACTCAGGAAAAACTTCTCCAATTCCATGATTTGTCAGTAGTTTTGGGAGAGTTTCCATAAACCCTCTCCAGCCTCTCTGAGGTCTGGCCCAGTGGCTCCAAATTAGAATAAGGCAGGGTTTTCTTCTCAGTTCTCTGCTGATTGAGAACTACCTACCCTGTTCAAAAGCAGTTCAGGTTCCTGACAAAAGATGAAATGCTCTGTAACAGCCAGGATTTGGCTGAAGTCTCATCAGGACTTCATCCAAAGGAACTTTGCTGATAACGCTCAGCCCTTTGGATTGTATCACTCATTCCATCAACATTGCAACAGTAAAAGGCACAAGCAGAAATGGCTAGGAATGAATCTACAATATGTAATTTATTGCTGCAATTTTTAGATCCCAAGTGAGTTAATTTTCAAAAGCTGTCAGGTAATTATTCTGTGTTTCAGGTTTTTTTCTTCTTGACTGGAACAATGAATCATTAAATAAGTGAGAGCTTGGAGACACCATGCTGAGGAGAACTCTCTAGCATCAGTAAGCAGAGAAAAATCTGATTCTGATAGCAGCCTCATCAGTTACTACATAATTTAAATGGAAGTTGGATAATCCTAAAGGGCTTTAGAATCTCATCTAAACAGCACCATTACTCATTCTCAAAACATTTTATTGCAATTGAAGACCGCTTTTTATGCTCTCCGATAAATTTAACAAGATCCCTGTAATTTTATTTTTATGTAAATATGTGTGCCCCATATATAATAAAATGGTTCATTGCTAGGAATTTAAAGTGCAGGCTTCTGCAGTTCTTTTGCAATAGAATATGAGTCCTCAGATAAAATTTAGACCAATGGACTACTTTTAGTTTGAACAGATCCACTCCTTCTCTCTCCTGCTTCCTTATCAATCAGTAATTACCAATTGCAAAATTCATACTCTCTGACCCATCAGCTCTCTGATTAGGATTCATCTGATCACTAGACAAAGAAATGTAATCATAATTCATTCTTCCATTTTTTTCACATCATAATATTTCCATTTGTACAGAAAGGTTCATAATGTCTCAACCACCTGCAACCAAACACATGTGAAGGGGATCTGCCTGGCAGAATTCTGCTTCATTTTCCACTACTTATCACAAAAAATTTGCAGTTAGCAGTTCTGTTATAGCGTTATGTGGCCTTAAGTGGCACGCAGTCCAAATCCAATAGATACTAAGCCAAGTTCAGGGTAAAAAATCTGCTCAAGGTAACATGGTGAGTGCCCTAAATCAAGAGTTTTCTACCAGTTCCTGACATAATCAGGAAATTCTCAATTGGGCATTTAATCTGTTCAGTTCCTGCCATCACAGGGGTGCCAGGTAAAGGCGGTGCCAGCAATCTGGTCAGTGACCACAAACCAGAGGATTAGAATAAAAGAGCAAAACAAAACATCTGCACAAAGCAGTGCTTCCAGAAACAGGTTAAGACAAAATAAAAGTAGTTTTGTGAAATTTTACCATTGTATTTCCTGAACTCCTTCTTCACAAATATCCACAGAACAGCCCTCACACCTACTTATTTTTATGTATGTACTTCCTGCTTATTCCCATAAAATTACTCATTATTTTTTGTTAACAAATAGTACCAGAAACAAAGCACATTTAAAGCAGAGAGTTCATTTGTCTCCTAATAGCTGGCAATATAAAATGAAGTAACCTCTCCATGTATATTAATAATTTACCTCAGGGCATTATGCCATATCATAGGAAAATAAGCTTAATATAGAGGTGTTTTAGCTATGGCAAGAATATCTTCACCACAGGAGAATAAATGGAAACAGATAAAGTACTCAAATTACCTTTTTTCCCGCTCCATGATTCAACCTCCACCTTCCTCCCTCCTTTTTTTTTTTTTTTTTAATTCGGTTAGTTGTATATGGGGTATAATTTTGATCTGTTATTCAAATGTATTTATAGCATTAGTTTTCATTAATTTGTCTTTATGATTCAAGTGATTATTTCAGCAGCCTGTTTTCTTTCAATTTTCTAATCAAACATTAGCTTTTCTAAGACTCAGTATTCTAACTGGAAAAACAGAGATACAATCTGTAAGTGATCTTAGATGGACTGAAAGAGAATATGAGGATTGATATCAAGAGAGTAAGGAATGTTTTTATTTTCCTTTTCCAACAACAGATTTTCAAATAAGCAAGTTTCATTCAACTTCCTACTGTGAAATTCCCCAGCCATTTTCTCTAATGCCTCATGACCCACTTGGTGCATAACTTGGAATACCAGAATGGCAAGCACAGAACCTTGCAAGGATACAAAAGCCTGAGAGATCAAAGTATTTTTCATGCAGATCCTCCCTTGAAACATGGATAACATCAAAACAGCAGCATATGCACATTGGGATTACACAACAGACTTAAAACAACAAGAACCTTTGCTTGAAAGATGAGGGTGTGTAAAATCCTCCTCTAGTCACCAGTAGAGAGTCCATCAAGTGAGCAGATTGCTGAAGCATATTTTGGTCTTTTTTTATTACATATTTACACATGTTACTAATCACCTGTAGGGGTATTTTTGGCTTCTTTAGGGGGAATATTTTAAAACTCATTAGCACAGTAGTCAGCTTCCAGCCCAAAAAGGTCTCAATGATATTATGAACAAACTGTGAAAATGCTGGGAAGGGAAATGGGTGTCCAAGTGACTTTTTAACTGGTTCTGGAAAGCGTTCCAGTGCTGAACTGCAAATCTATGATTTTTTACATGACCTGGAGTTACTCTGGGTTTGTCATTGATGGCTTTTTTAACTGTACATATCACAGAAATCACGTAGACTCGGTCATCAATGACTTTTAAAATATAAATTATTAAATATGAAATTGATGTAAAATCTTCTTTCAGTTGCAGTCCCTGCACTCTCTCATTCCTCCAGTTTTAAGTAATCGTTACTGTTTCTCAGCTCTTTTTCCAAACTGTTTTGCAGATGTGCTGACCATAGTGCAAGGAGCTATACTACACTACAAAACAAAACATGCTTTTGAAGAATTTCTATACAAGTTCATAAAACCTAGAGAAAAAAAAAAAAAACAAAACAAACACCACAACCCTCCCAGATATTTTCTCTAATAAAGACACAGTTGTCAGAGCAATCTCACACACAAACTGAGCACTGCCCTGCAAACCTCTACAACCTCTGCCATCTCCAGAAGCAACACTGGCAACACAAGGAGCAGGATCTGTGTTTAGTTTCAGATCCCTGCTCCAGCTCTGTAGCCAACAGGTAGTCCCCAGGTTTCTATTTATGTTTTTCTTAAATTGCACAAAATCATTAATAATTCATTTCCCTAAATCATATTTGGGTGCCGTCAGGAGTGGTGTCACCTTCAGAAGCCAAACGACGAGTGACTTCCACCCCATCCTCGGGAAGGCCTCATTCTGTCTGGGTTTACCCTTGTGATGAGCTGTCAAACCCAATTTCCTGCCGGCTCCTTGTCAGAGCTGTGCTTGATGTCACATATCAAACACAGCCGCCTTCTCCTTCTCCAAGACAACACTCCCTCCACCTTCCGGGGGATGCAAGGAAAAGGGTGACATTTGTGGGTTTGCATCAAACAAAGCAAGCTAATCCACCAACTGCTTTTTAAACAAACTGTTTACAAATGAATCCCAAATGATTAAGTGCTAAATAAATCTGCAAACAGCAGAAATTTCTGCTCTTTCTGCCCTTGAACTACTTTCCACAAACTTGCTAATCAGCAGCAGCTTTGTTCTGATTATAAGTTATTGAATGTGATCATTTTGCATATAAATTCCTCTCTACTTTTAAATTTAAATATACTTTAAATGGTATATTCAGCAAAGCACACTCATACATTTGCCATCAGTACTGCTGACAAAAAATGTCTTTTAGAATAGCAGTCTCTGACAGATTTTCTACAAACTGAAAGTAACTTTATAAAAAAGTGCACTTTTCCATGAAGTGTAACAACTGCCTTATAATTCCAACCTCTCTGAAGTATGACCAACACACACCATTAAAAAACCCCAGCAGCACTACCTTCTATTAAAGATGCCCAAGGGTACATATTAATCTTACAAACAAAACTACCCTGTATCTATGAAATACAATTTTCAGTCCTAGAATGCTCTGGTAAAGCACAAGAACACCATGGAAGGCCTGTTCCCATACCAAAATGGGATACACACAATCCACCTGTATCCTGCAAATTTCTGTGTCCACTCTTTTCTGAAGCCAATGAGATTTGGATTGTCTTTACAGCTCAGATTGCATTTTTTTCTACTTCCAGGATATAAATTGCTTTATTTCTGCATTTACCTAAGCCTTACATGCAATGAGAATTTTATTTACTGGAACTGTATTTTAGTTACACTAAATCAGAATAGTTCCTCTGTGGCCATTACTGTATCCATTTTCACTTCAGAGTCACTACTTCTGTGAATTTTATCTTTCCTCAAATCTGTATACTTGAGATGATCTTATGCTCTTCACTAACATCAAATCTACACTCTTTTAAAATAGAAATATTTTTATGATGAAGAGCACGTACAAAAATCTAGGAAAAAAGACATTAAAATAAAAAAAAAAAAAAGCACTAAACCAGACTAGTTTGTGCACTCTCCCATTAATGCTACTTTGGAGGAAAACTAAGATCAGCTAGAGAAGTTGGATTACATTAATTTTAAGTGTAACTAGTGATTTTTAAAAACCAAATTAACGAGCCAGTTTCTGCTACCACTGATTTACAGAAAAAAAAAAAAAACAAAAACAAAGTAAAAAGCTTTTCAAATTTCACATAATTAACTAAAAACAGACACCAGTTTCATAAATACATCTTCTGAAAAGGTGTAATGAATGAAATAAAAGTAGAGAAATAGGTCCCCAAAGTTTGCTGCAATTCTTAAATTGATTATAACTCTGTTGAAGATTTGATCCCTTTGGCTCCCCCTGCTCCATCGACCTATGGACCTAAAAAGGCAACATACTCCTCCCCAACTGTAGAAACCCAGGGTCCTGCTCCACTTGCACAGCAGATCATAAAAATTCCCAAAGAACCACCCCAACACTGCCAGGAGAGAGAGAACAATTGATTCCAACGGGGCACCAAGAACAACAACGTGCAGCAGGAAAGCTCTGCAGGAGATGGGCTGCAAATATTCTCTGACAGGAGCTTTGTTCTGCCCCCAAGACTCCAGTTCTCCTTTTATTTGCATCTACATGAGTGAAGTGACTTTAAAGTCTACTAGAAAGTTATGAGAGAGTAAGACTGCTTTCAATGTGAAGGGGAAGAACTGAGCTCTTTGTGTTGGGACAAAGACAGTCCTGACCCTGAGGTTCCTCTGCTCAGGGCTGATCCCCCCAACACAGTAAAACAGCCACTGGTTAAAAAAAAAGCCAAAAACCAAAAAAACAAAAAAACCACACACACACAAAAAGTACAAAAGACAGAGTAAAAAGAAGGAAAGAACGAGGAATCAATGACTTTGGGTGAAGACCTTTCTCAATTCTGCTGGTTGGAACAAAGGAGGCATCGCCAGAAGCTTCATTCACAGAGGACTTTGTAACATATTGCAGCAACAGAACTGCCCAAATGTCTTGACAGCGTTGTTCTGTAACAGATCTGACAGCACTGAGCAGACTTGCAACTTTACTTCCAGGGAAGTTGTAGCGATTCATATTGGCTGAGAATCCAGCCCAATTTTAGGAGGCTTTCAATGAATCACTTCTAATACAGTGCAGATGTAGCAGATGCATCTCTGCAGGATTTCAGACAAGACTTTGGGTATGGAGAATTAGTTACATTTCACAATGACATTATTTCCAGATGTCTGAAAGAGATCAGAAGAAAACTAACATCTGGTGAGGGACCAAAAATACTGGGTACTATTAAATATGCAGCAAGAAAAATACCAAGTTTTAGAAAAGGGAACAATTCCGTGGAAAAGTATAGTAATAAAACACATAAGATTTTCAAGAGAATGTTCCTAGCACCAAGTTGTTCTACACATTCCCCAGCTTGAGAGGCAAGTATACAGTCTCCTTCACAAATTAGGTTAGAGAGTGGTATCACATATAGGTCAAAATCCTAACAAAGAACCAGTAGTCTCTAGTTTTAAAACACAGAGAGGAATCAGTACTAATCATCATTTAGAAGTCACCAACCAATGCTTTACTTGCTAATCTCAAAAACAATAACTTATTAAAAATTGCTTACCAAAAGCAAATATTTAGCCTGTGACAGTTCCTCCCCTCTATTTGCAAGGTAGTGATTGTGTTATTGCAATCCTGGCTCTCACAATTTCAGTTCTGAATCACAGAAATGCACTAATTTTTTGCCACAAATGCAGATCACATCTTTTAGGGTCTTGAGTTATATCCTAGTCTTGCTTATGTTACAAGTCCTGGGGTCCTGAATAAGTTAGTTTCTTTTCAAAGAAATCTATTTAACTGCCCATGAAAACGATTTGGACATATATCCTGAAGAATCTGGGGTATACCCTTATTTGTACACTGCCAATAGCATTTTATAATACCAAAGAAACATGCACTGGTGTAAGATCACCTCCTGAAACACATGAAATAAGACTAGAACACAACAGGACAAAGAGACAAAAAAGGACTTTCCACTTCAGTGAGAGCAACTACAGATAAAACCCAGAAAAATTCCTCCTAACCCAAATAAACAAGTACCAAAATGGAATTTTGTGTTTCTCCATTGCACTGCCAGAGCCATGTTCAAACACTTGATCATCCCACTAGTCTGAGACAAATGGCATTTAAAATACATTTTGAAACTGAACCCGAAAACATAAATCCCCACAAATAGTCTAATTAGAAGTTAACAAGTATAACTCTCACAGAGTTCATTTATGGATAGATCCAAAGTATTAATAAATAAGCTAAGTCAGCTTTTCCTATGGAATAACATCCTATTAAATTAATAATTAAGGAGTCTTTCCTACTTTCATGCCTGCATTGTGCTAATAAGAATTGGTTCCATGTAGTAACTCCAAAGGGAACCACATGCTGACAACAGCTAAAAGCTTCATAAATACCAGTTGTAACACTTCCCAGTTGCATTATTTGATCTGAAATGGCTCAGAAATGCAGGAAAACCACGATGGGTGCGTACACTTGGAAAGTTTTGGGGAGGATTAGAGAGAACTTTCTCTCCAAGTGAGACTAATCCCGAGTCAGATCCTGTCTGCAGCTTCTGCCTTGTGTAGAGCTTTAGTGTGAATTCTCTACACAGAATCTAAGAAAGCTTTGTCCTTTCATTAATCTTACTTCTAGATGAGGCCCCTGAGCTGCTTCTGGGTGGCTTTTGCTGGAGAGATTTTGAGGTTTGAAAAGTTCTCCAAGGTTTGTCCAACATGAGTTTTAAGCAAATAACTAGCTGACATATTTTAAGAGGTGACCTAATTTAGGATCCCTTGTGAGCCATTAATTAATTCATCATGTTGATTTATTCCATCCATTGCCTGCTTTGTCTATTCCCATTACTTCTTAAGAAAATTAAAAATTCTTTTAATTATTAAAGACTTATGAAGTCTTTAATTTATTAAGTTATTTTTCATGGATTACAAATACATCATACACAAGTGGTTTCACTGTATTAGTTCCAATAGCAAGATAATGTTCCAGAATGATCCACTCAAAGGCTGACTGAGCATATCTTCTATTACTAATTCACACCACTGTTCACAAGATGTCAGTTTTAGCTTGTTCCTCTGACTACAGTTGAGAAAAGCAAGTTTATTTGATGGATCTGTGATGCTTTAAACAAAGTCCAGCATGTTGTAGAACAAAATACATATTTCTGACTGTTCACTAACCATGATACACCACTAACACTTCAAAGAAACAGCTTTATAAGCAAGATGTATTTTGAAAACACAACTCACATCTGTTGCTTATGTTTCAAAACTCAACATGTTCCAAATTTCAGTTACTTGGACAGCAAGTGCAGTTTAAGGGGTCTCTCAGTGGAAGTGCAAATGGGTCTAGTATTTCTCTGAGCTGCTCAGGAAAAGCTCCCCCAGGTGAAGAATTTAATTCTTCAGTTTTGTAGCTGCTTCCCTACAAGCAACAGAAAAGTAGGAGACCAGGGCTGAGCAGGGGTCCCCACACCAACTACAGCAGGTCATTATATTTTCCTGAATGTCCCTATGGAGATAAGCAATGAAAAAAGACATGGACTGAATTCATCCAGCTATGAGAGTTAAAACCCAAAGATTAATGAGATTTAACCTTTATATAGGAGTTAGATACAGGATACAAATACCATTTTTCATTAAATTATTGTTTTGCTTGTTCAACTCCTTTCATATGACAAATAAAACACAGGAAATAAATTTAAGAACTAGGGTGGTATGTCTTTTTTTTTTTTTTTTTTTTAAACTAAAAGACTCAGTAGATGAAGTGATGGTCACCATTCCCTACTCAATTTGGCCTTCCTCTGGTGCTTCAAATTTGAGTTCAAATTGAGTTCTTTGATAACAGAAGCCAGACCAGCTCAAAAATTGAGGCACCATTATAAATTGAAAGATTCAGACTATCATGGAATCAAACAAAGTTTCTAGCAAACTGGTCAGAGTTTTCAGAAAAACTTCATATTCATCCAAGAGCTTATTTTAATGCACAACAAAGTTCACACAAGTGAAGTAATTAAAAAAAAAAAAAATAAAATTGCCCTTTGTTCCTACAGTTCTCGTGGCATTTTAAAGTCAAAAGTTTATGAAACTTGATTTACAGTTCCTTAAAGATAAAAGGAAAATAAAGTAGAACTTTATATAAATATAACAGAACTCTCTGAGCAGGTAACTCTAGCACTATGATTTTATATAAACTCCCTGGAAATGGGGATGACAGAGGATGGCAATTGTGTTGGGGTTTTCTGTGAGTGGTTTTTTATTATTTTGATGTTCCAGGTTTTTTTCTCCTTTGCAAAAAAAAGGTGGTCAATCTTTAATATATTTTTATCTTCATTGCCTGAAATGACAAACACAAACTCACCTTTCTTTAATATATACCCTGACATCTCTCCCTTCTCTTACATTTCCATCCCTGATCTGAGAGTACAGGGTTTAGTGCAGGCTTAAATTGGGTACCAGCAGCAATTTGGCCCAGCCAAAATTGTCCTTGCCCACTGTCAGTGACAGCTGGAGGCAACGAGAAAAGCAGGAGAGACACAAAACGAGTCTGCCTTTCATGTCTCGGCTTTCTACACCGAAACACAACTTAAACAGCAAGGAAAGATGTTCCCATGCAGGTTTTTGAGGAGTGGCTCAAAGTCTGCTCCTTGTCATTTAAAGTTAGACACCAGACAAACAAAGGACATTCGCAGTTTCCTTCTAGTGTTTCTTTAAAACAAGATAACTGAGAATTCAGTTCAGTTTTATGCTTCATTCCTTGCCAGATGCTGGGTTGGAAGGAAAGTCCTAGAGTTGCCCAGAGTTCACATTTAACTTGCCCATTTCTGGAAGTATGAAAACAGAGTTTCTGTGCATCAGTCCCTTCTTTCCTCTACAAACAAATGTTTCCAAAGATACAAGCTTTTAACATCTTGCAAAAAGTATTAAGGTTGTGTGTGTGTATACATATTTGCCTACATTTCCTCCCACCTCTCCCTAAATTACCGTGAGATGAATCTGTGGTTTGAAAATAAACTTGGATTTCAAAATAAAATTAATATCTATATATAACCCACTTGATTTGAAATAACAAGCACTGCTCAGGGTTGGCACGTTCAACTGTTCTCCCACTTTTTGCAAAAAATGACAGTTGACATCAACAAATAAGGTGGTTTCACATCATACCAGGGAGATTGTTTATATATAGTGACTTAGGGTTGGGTTTCAGATATTTCTTGAACACCTCCTGGACTATGGCACTATTAAGCAGAAGATGTGTGGTAGAATAAACACTAATGTGATCCACATCAGATCCAAGTTTCAAGATCATCAATTTGCCACCAAATTCGCTTCAGAAAAAATCTAATCATTTCCCATGCTACAAATGTGGGTTTCTTTCATTGTCATACACTGACATTCCTTTTAATAACTTCAGAATTATACTATTGCTTCTCAGGGAAAAGGAATAATTCTCCCTGGCCTTATTCAGTTATTGTTTAAATTAGAGCTGAAGTAAATCTTTGTAGCATGTAAATGTATCTCTGTATTTTTATTTTATTATGCATATTAAAAACGAAAATATCATGATCTGTTCCAAGATTTTATCTGGAACATCTTCAAAAGTCTGTTCTTTGGTGAAATTAGTCCTAAAGCTTCCCAATGAGTTTAAGTTTGTTTTTCTCCTGTGTACCATGCTGGCACTATGCTATTCTTTTCAGTCTGGGTTTTTTGTTGTTGTTGCTTTTTGTTTTTCCCCAGATATGTTTTTTCTGGTAAAATAAAGAGATGTGAAAGTGAAAAAAGCTAACAAACTGTTTCTATCCAAAACTGCATTTTGAGGCACACAAAGCAAATTAAAAATATCATACCCCTAAACATAAATCAGTAAACCTATTAATATTTATTAGAAAAGCTTAACTTCATTGGGTTCAAAACCACTCTCCAACTAGTTGGAGGCTGCCCTTCCTTCCCACTCTTGGTCTTTTCTCTGCCAGGCAGAAAAATCACCCTCTCCCCAGGGCCCCTGAGCAACATCCACAGCATCCACTCCGATTTTTCTCTTGAACTGGATTTTGAAGCCCTCATCAGCTCTCATGAAGGAGTACAGTAAGTTACCTTGGTCTTATTTTAATTATTTTTATCATTATTCTGTGTACATTTGCTATGCCACTCATGACACAAGCTATACTAAACCCAGGCAAGGACAGGAGTTTTTCACAGGCACTGAAAGTCTCAGTCACAAATACTTGGAATAACTATCCAACAACACAGAAAAATGGCAAAATTTCAACCCCACTGGTGGCTATTTCCCAGTTCAGCTGAAATCTGGCAGCAGCTGAGGAACAAAAAGATATGCTCAGGCTGAGAATACCTCAATATGTACATCCGCAGCATAAACAAAAAGAATTAAAAGCCATTTCTTCTTTGTTTTGCACAGCACTGTGTAATATAACATTATTTGATTAACTGGGAAAAGCTGCCTTCATAAATGTGAAAACCAGAAGGCAACACAAATATAAAGTTATGCTGAATATACTTAAATGCTTTGAACTTGCAGAGATCTCATGTTGAATTCGATTATGTCCAAGCTTCCAGGGAAATGTTTAGCCATGGGCTGAAAAAGCCTGAGACAGATTATACTTTTGTATAAGATCTAATAACAAAGTCTTCTGAGATTCCCCCTGTCACATTCCAAACTATAAAAGCAAACTAAATAAATAGAGTATATTTTCATGAGATATTAAAAAATGTTATTTTCTGCTAAAACTGCTTTGCTTTAATAAAAAAAAATCATAAGTAAGCTATGATTCTGCATATAGCTATAAACACAGCTGTTGAGCTCCTAAATGTTATAACAAACAAAATATATCTGGCAAGATACTGGAGCTCTATTGTTCTGTGGGAAACCTCAGGAACATACTACCAGCTAAAATATGTTTAAATCAACTATGCCACAGAGCACTTAATTTTTGCTTTACTACCACCTTTAAAGTGCTTCCCTCCATGACCCTATTCCACAAATTAGAGTTTGGATTTTTTAGTCTCTCCTTGGAAAGCTGCTGCAGCATCTCCTTAGTTGTTTTAATAGCTTTCATCCACACCTTTTCTAATTAGATTATACGTTCCTGGGATGTAGCAATCCAGACTGCACACAGTGCCATAAATTGGGGAGTGACAAGGTTTTACACAGTGCTAAAACAGTGGGGTTTAGGCTTGAAGGTCCCCACACCATATTGTAGGGGAATACACAATGGGTCAATAGGAAAAGGAGGAGGAGTGTACAGAGTTTTATCCACTATAATTATCCCACTGTAACCATGCATTTGGTGCCCTTCTGTAAATAATCACCCTATCACAAGTATTGTGCAAAAAAAAAAAAAAAAAAAAAAAAAAGGCACAGTTCAGTAGAGGTTACTAAATAACAAGATGTTAGAACATCTAGAACAGAAGGAGGGATAAAGACGTATTACCACACTCAAAACCCCAGTTGCTCTGAAAGTCAGCACTTGGGATGGACCAACACAGTGACAGCCTCAGACAGAAACTATTACAAGATGTTCAGAAGCCGAGAACTCAGGTAAAACTGAAAAGTCACCTCTAATTCCTGCCTTTAAATGAAGACTAGAGAAGAAAAAAACCTTGCCAAAATCTGTCAAGAATTCCTCCTCGTCTTTTAACACTGCAGCACATCTTACATGAGTGTTTTCTTCAGGTAGTACCTACAGATTCTTACTTCAAACCCCCAGCTGGATCCCTGGCAGCTTCAAACACCACATTACCCTTCCCTTGCTTCCCACAGAGACCGTGTCTCCAGAAGCAGCAAAGTCCTGCATCTCACTCAGTATATGGAAGCACAACCATCAAATTTGTCCTCAGCATATTAAAAAAAGAGGAGCAAGATGAACAGAAATCTTCAGGGTTGGCTTTTCTCCACAGCTCTGCAAATGACACATGCTCCTTTTAAAGATTGGGCTCATGAATTATTATTTACTGCAGTAGAGGTAAATATCGCTGTAAAAGAATCGACATTTTTTAAGGAAAAGTTAATTTCAGATTAAAAATCCAAGTAAATAACTCACTGTCTCTGTCAATACCAATTTCTAAATATAAGGATGTGCTTTTGGCAAACAAAAGGAAAGATGCTGATGTGGTCATGACCTGGGAAATCTGGAAGAGTGATGTGTAGAGAAAATAGGACTGTGCTGTTGACATTGAAAGCAGGTCTGGGGGAGAGTGTGTATGAATGGGGGATTTAACCTGTGAGTGTCCTGTGCTCCTTCTGCAGCTGCTCACAAGGACGTTTCTTCACATGCACATGTACAACCATAGCTGAGACTACCAGCACGTGAAACTCCAACAAAGCCCAGGGAAAACTGAAGAGCTTCTAAACCCCTAAGATTTTTAGCCTCCTACCTCATTAGGGGAGAATGTTGCTGACTCTTTGAGGAACTAACTATAATTATAGTATAAAACTGTAACAATGGTGATGCATCATAATGAAATATCTCTATTCATCTCACTGCTCCAAACAATTCAAAGATCTAAAGCAGCATTTCCTTTTACTGGATGTCACTGGTGTCAAGGCCAAAACTCCTTTACTTTAGTGGGCTCAGAATTAATATAATAAGGAGAGAAAGAAAGGGAGAGAGATGGTTTCATATTTTCTGCTTTATTATTACTAAGTTAAGCAAAATGTTTGCCACAGAAGTTTGTGCAATATCTTAATCTCACATATATTTCAGTAGTTTTAGCTGTGCATTCTATAAACAAGTTCATTGCTAGGATAAGGTTGAATTGTATGATGGGCTGTGAGGTAAAAATAATCTTGTAAATAGTAGAAATGTTGTTCTTCCCTAAGCTCAGGAAGTTATGTACAAGCCTAAGCTTCTGTATGACTGCTTTTGAAGAGCAGAAAAGCAGCTCAGGTTACACCAATCAGCAGTAATTAGTAGAGCACCTATGGAACCTCAACCTGAAGATTAAAACAGGCAATTTTTAAAATCAGGGTACATCTTGACTTTTCCTGAAATAGTCCTCAGGTGCCTGAGTGCATGAGTTCACTTAGCTACTTTAATATCACACTGACTTGTCCTTGTTCCAGTGTGAACTGGAATCTGTAGGAGCAGAGAATCCTCCGCTTGTCTTGATTTCTATTCAGACTAAAAGCATCAGCACCTCCAAAACCAACCATTTCCATTTTCCCAGCAGATGTCATTAGCTTTACAGTTTTTGAAGAATAAAAGCATACAGCTTAATTTCATCTTCAAGCACACCCTGAATGTAATGGAATAGACAAGCAGATCAAGATTCTGCTTTGCAGAATCACTTTAAATTAGATGTATTGTGCTCCTAAGCTAATATTCAGAACATTTGAAGACTCAAAGTTTATGGTCAGCTCTACAGAGCTGGTAACTCATACAAGTACAGCCATTCTGCAATGACAGAAATAATAAAATATAAGATATTTGTTCATCATAGGAATTTTACATTTTATAGTTAATGTTTTTCTAGCTCAGCGATTCATTTTGCTGATTAAAAAAAATTCTTATTGGTCTGGTAAAAGTTGAATAAAATACAGAATTAAGTACTTAAAATATGAGTTCCTAAGACCTTAATTTGTATTAATGCCCCCTTCTTAAACTTTTTGACAGAATTCCATTCATAATGAAATGTTCAGAGGTAATTATTTCTCTTTCTTCTGTGTGAATTATGAGAATTATTTATATACTCAATCTTAATATCACAGCTTCATTGCCTAATAGGAAAAATCCACAGGATATGAATCATTCTGGGAAAGAATTAAAATCTTTTCTTCTGTTTTAAATACAAAAAAAAAAAAGGAGAAAGATGAAAAGATTTCTAAGGACATAAAATTCACACTGCTGCAGGCTCTGCTCACAAATCAGAGCTCTCACTATGTAACCCAAAGCTACTGGTTCCTACTTCCAGTCTCCTTGCCTGGAAAGCCATAAATGTGATGCTTTTGTAATGATTAGTTAATGAAATAGTGGAGTGATAATGAGGCTGTAAGATATGTAAGTTAAATTATTAATTAAAAAAGGTAAAGAATAAGTAATGAAAGCAGCAAGTTACAGGGACCTTTTTGTACCTGGATGGTCCAAAGCCATAAACCTGGCAGCAGTTTAGCACCCAGCCCCTGGCCATGTGCTAATGAAATTCCTGACATTCCAACTACATTCATCTGACAGTTGTTCTCCCTCATAAAATAATGGGCCACGCACAAAGCTTATTACAAACTGCAGATAAGCTGTAAAAGCCATAAAAATTTCTACTGACATTTATTGCCAACTAGTAGCTGGAGGATGTTGATATATATTGATAACAGTCTGCTTTGTGACATTTGGAAAGTTTACTCCTAATTCACTTGTAGAATATGCAAATATAGTTTTTTCTACCATACCTTCAAGTCATTAAGTCATTGCAATATCCACCTGTATTTTTAGTGGATTTTTCCCTATTTCACAGAGATTCTTCCATATGTTTTATAGGCTTATTCCCCAAAATAGAGTTTTTAAAGCAGGAAAAAAGGTAGATTCTCATGAAAATCCAAGTTACTAAATGCAACAAGTGTTTATAGGTACTTTTTATTATCAGCAGTAAATAATAGTGTTACTAAAGAAAACACCTTAGAGAGGATAGTATGTAGGCCACTCCATATGTCTAAATGTGTGTATATATATTTGTGGTATTTTTTAAATATCATGGCAAGTTTTGAACACATTTTACAAAGAATTATGACCAGGAATGTGTTTTATTCCTTCTGAGCTTTCAAGAAAGGGGACTGAGCAAAAGTGTGTTTCTTTTAAGTATCATTAAAAGTACTGAAGGCAAGATTTTACGTGTCACACGTGAAAAGTCTCCATTTACAATGGGTCTCATTGTACTAATCTAGGCATTGGTTTATTATCTACAATTCCTTTAGGAAATGTCACACATCCACAGGATGTCCTTGAGCTTTAAATCTTGCATTTGGATCTTTGATTTAAAAGATAAAAGATATAAACCTACATTTATCCAGGCAAGTCCCAAGTGAAGGTACATCTGTATGAGGCCAGAAATAACTTATTCTAGTCAGCATATTGTACAAATTATGATCAATTTTTATTTTAAAAGGGTTTTTTTTTTTTTTTTAGCCATAAAGAAAAAAATATTTGGTCTCAGAATATTCACTGGGGTTTCACACTTCCTTTCTGAAACCCACAATCCAGCCTTGGAATATGTATCATCTTTTTAGTTTTAAACACAAACATAATGCCCCCAAAATGCATTTTCTGAGCATTAACTGCATCAGCAGAGCTCTGTGAGATGCAGATACTGGCTGAACAGCAAATATATGTTTAAAACAAATTCTCCTGAGGTAACAATGAATTGAAACTAAAGACAATGAAAACAGAAATGTTACTATATGCAAACTAATAAATCTGTAAGGTTTTTTGCAAGACCTTATTAAAACAAGGATTTCCTCTCTGTTATTTATATGCCATGTAATCCTGGCACATAACAAGAATTGAGGGAGAAGAGCTTTGTCCCATAAAGCTGGAAAGATGGAATGACTAATCCTGTCTCCTGCATCCCACCACCTCCAGAAAAGCACTGTGTGCCACAGATCAACCCACCAAATATATTTGTACAAGGTACCTTTTTGCAATAAATGTATTAGCAATGCTATAAAAAACTTCACCTGGGAAGAAGAACAGCTATAAGTTGAATACTGACTTGACTCAAAGGGAAACACAAGTCACTCAGCTCCATCAAACCCGCATTAATTAGACCTTTTAGTACTTAGCTCCACTGGGAGCCATCAAACACATTTGCTACTTATAATCCAAAAGAAAAATCCAGTAAAACATAGCATAGGTATAAACAAATGAAAATGAAAAAAGAGCACTCTGCCCCAAATGAATTAGCCCTAGATTCAGAAAACTGAGTTGCAGTTTAGGATAAAACTGAGAAGCAAACAGTTGCTTTGAACTCTAAATCTCCACTTCAAGCAGCTGTAACAGGTCCAGGCCAAAATAACTTAGATGTGACTATAGGTAAGAATTATGTATTTGTTTTGTTTTTGATTTCAATCTTGTCATAGAAATCCTGACCCTGAATGTTGCCCAACAATGCTTTTCCTTTGTGATAAAGCCAAGCCTGAGGCTGGGGACTGGGACTAACACACAAAACAACCAAAATAACCCCCCACAATGTATCATTCCAATGGAAAAAGTGAACAAAAGAGAGTAAGAAATACAAGTTGCTGTGATAGAGGTTAACATTTGTTGCAGCAAATTGCTGGGGCTTTCAAAGTAGCAATTTTCAGGCTACAGAAGGACAATGTGGTGTTCTTTCAGATACACGTGTTGGAGAAAAAGACCTTTCTTCCCAAGCAGAAAAATGCTTTGTTTGAGAGGCAGGGGAGTCATCCCCAAACCTCAGCCACAACCTGGCACTGCTCTAGGGAGATTGCTTACTATTAATGTAGTTGTAAAGTCACAGCTACAGCCATTCCTGCTCTTTAATTAGTTTTCTCATCTTCAACACACAGAAATCACTGAGAATCAAGTCTGAAAAAGGGTTTACATCTCAAAGATGCAATTTTAAACAAATAATTACTTCAAGAAAACTTCCTGTTTCCTTTCAAAATAGTGTGTTTAAGGTTTTCTCCCTCCTCTATCCATAAATGATTCTACTTTATTTACACATGTAAAAATCTGATACAAATAGCACTGTGGTTATTTGAATAATATGAGGAGAATTTACCTCCCAATTGATTCCTACCCAATTTAGGAAAGCATTTGAGTCTGACTTAAGTTCTTACAAATAAGGCTGAAGTAGATGTAAAATTAATGTCATGGCAGCTATGCCACTAGATGTCTGAGTAAAAGCTTATTGTCAGTAGAGTCACAACCTTAGGCACTTATTTGCATAATATTTCATCATACTTTTTTTTTTCCTAATCACTTGAAAGATACTTCAGAGCAACTACACAGACATTTACCAAAAGACAAGATTCTTTCCATATTCTGACACAAATATAGACACTGTTCCATTTGCAACCCCAAAGGTCCGCACACAAAACAACTCTGTAACACCCTCCATTTTGGGTCAGACTTCCAGTTATTTAGAGCAAAAGATAAAAAGGTATTTCAAAGCACAAAACTCACTAAACTTCTATATGAACAACACTTTTACTTACAGGCCATGATGTTTTGGAGACATTTCCAGCACAATGTTCTTGTACTCTTCATTGTCCCTTAAGTATCATCCAAAGGGATAAACACAAAGTTCTGTTGGATCTGCTCAGCCAGGTGAGATCCACCAAGCAGGAGATGAGACCCAACCATTATCAGGCTCAGTTTCCTATGGCTCAGCTGAGTTTTTAATTTCCCCAGCTGGGTCTGGTAGCTGAGGGTATTTAGCACTGATTCACATCAGGGACAAGGTTTCCCTTTTCATTTGGTAACAGTTACTGACAAAACTGAAGAGAGAAAGACTGAGAAAGGGAATTCTGACATAGTTTTGCTCAAAACTTCATCCACTCTAGGAAATTTTGATGTCTATCTTCACCTGAACATTTGAACTCCACTAACACAATATTGAGGCACATTAAACCAAAGACAACCTGAAGTGAATCATTTAACTACAACTCCCACTTTTCACCCAATTAGGCTTCTCACTCCTGTTCCTCATTTCCCACAAATTACAACAAATCAACACTTTGTTTGGAACTAAATGATATCCAAGGAAAGTTAAATGCACACAGAATATTTTGCATATTTTCTCCCAAACTAGTTTTTGGAATATGCAGTGAAGAAATAAAGTTTTTGTTGTTCTAATAAAACCCTGTTTTAAACCAGTAAGTTTAATAAAACTACTTGCTAATTTGAAATGCCTTTTATACTGTTCATTTTTCATGGCACTTAGATCAGAGAAAAATAACTGTCATATACTTTCTTAATTTAAAAGATTTTATTTTTTTAATACAAGGACTTGCAGAGTGAACTTTCGTATTTTATAGTCTCTGATAACTTGAAATTACAATCCTAATTCAAGGAACTACACAGCACATCTTTATTTTACTGAAGGTGGATTTCTGAAGGTTACTGCTGTCACAAGGGAAGAAAACCTTTCTTCCCCAGGCCAAATAAGAACTTAGGCAATATCCTATATAATAGCCTACCAGTTTCAGTTTGAAGAGTTAGAGGTGGTTCATTCTTTGCTCACTCATTCATTTTTGGAATGTTTCTGTAGAGTTTCCTAAAGCTATATAAAATTGATTGTGTATATTTTATAATATTTACTACTAGGCAGTAAGCTGGACCACCTAAATAATTTTATTTATGAACAGAGACACAATTTTAAATGGGACACCAGAGCTAACTCTTTGATTATGGGAATTGTCTGTTTAGGTTTTCACTCTTAGGATGCAGGAAGAAAGAGAAATACAGACTACAAATAAACCCAGCCCATTGCAGATAAAAAGCAGATGGGACAGAACTGCCAGTATTTGCAAAGAGCCACAGGCAGCAGTGGCAGTGGTACTGCCTTGCTGTCAGGCCTCATAAATTAGGCAGTGCTGTGCGTGGCAAGGAGCAGGATGGCTGTCCTCAGAGGAACACAGTTTTTATAGGCAGCAGTAATGGAGATTAAGTAGCTCCTCTCTTCCCACTGCCTCACCACTGAATCACTGCCCCAGCACTGGTAACAAGGCGATGGGGGACACTTCACAGAGCAGCTGCTGCAACAGGAGTGCTTGGGGCTGGCTGGGGAAGGGAACTGAGCACACCTTGGTTGGCTTTGAACTTGATTTTTTTTCTTTTCAAATGGTCAAGGCTGTTCAGGGTAGCTCTGCTTTAAGGGATGCTTAAAACCACATAAATAAAGGGAAGAGTGGATCACTACAAGGAGCAGACCAATGGCCAAGATTATTATTTTTCACTAGATTCTTCCTTAATTACCAAGATTTTCTTGAACTACTTGATGAAAAATTTGGTCACTTTTCCTTAAAAAGTGCTCTCTTGTGTATAAGGACAAGAAATGAACCCAGGATTTTAATGAAAGCAAGCAAATAGTTACATTTCCAGCAAATTGTTTAGTTGAAGAAAAAAGCAATATGCTAAGATAGCAATTCACACTAACCCTGAAGGGGTTAATTAGGGTGAGCAGGTGTGAAGTTTTCACTGTTCCAAAGGAAAATTTGTTGAAAGCTGTTACAAAGGAAAAGTGTTGCACAGATGTGGAATCCGATAACTGGTTGTTGACCATCCCAAGCCTTGTGCTGGTTCCAGCTGCCACCCAGCCTGCAAATCGCTGCAGGGTCTGGGGGACCCTGTAGTTCTTCCTCTCAAGACCATTTTATCCTCTACTCCACTCAGTCTACAGATTAAGAGACCAAAGCAGACAGGTCATACACTCAACAATGAGTTAGGAGTTTCAGTCTGAGGAACTGGAAATTCTTGCCTCCTTACTTATCTTAGTATCTCAGTTGGCAAATATGGAATTCCTCATTTTTCCAAGTCTTTAAGTCCAGATATAGGGGAAATAAATGAAACAATGAACCTTTCTATAATCAAAACATTAAACTGATCTGGGACATTGGTTGCACTGTAGTATTAATTAAAAAATTACATTGTTTAGTGTAAGACCAACACAAGATAGATGTGGGTTGGAAAAAATCAAGGAAGTTTAAGCCACCCTGTAGTGAAAATTCACAGTGAAGTCCTTACCCTACTGCTTAAGTGAGGGTCAAATGCAAGGAAATCATGGGCCAAGCATCACTTATTCTTTAGTTCAAATATATCAATAGAAAAAAAAAAAACCATTTACAATGGATCTGGACCAATGCCATTTTGAGGCATAGTCCACCTTTTTTCCTTCACATTCACTAACAAATATAGAGCTGACATATTTGCCTTTTTTTCTTTTTAGAATTATGCATTATTCTACTATTTTTTTTGCATTAACTCTGATATTTGTTCAAATTATAAGCCTCTTCTTTCTTTCCATTTATACTGATAAAGAGATTGCAAAACCAGAGGAATTATGTACACTTGGTAATGAGAGTTGGCTTTCCTTAACAGTACAATGTTCCATTGCAACCTTTAATGCAGAATCAGTGTGCTTCGGGTTCTGACTGGAACTCTCAATAGAACTTAAATCCAACAAAAAGAAGTTAAAATTTAAACAAAAATCAAAGCCCAGCACAGCACACATGAAGGACTTTGTAAAACCTGTTTTTTGCCTATGGTTCAGCAAAACTGGAAAAGTAGTGGCAAATTACATTTGTTCTTGCTGCCTGACACAATATGTAATTTTTCAAA
Source organism: Empidonax traillii (assembly GCF_003031625.1). Lineage (NCBI taxonomy): Eukaryota > Metazoa > Chordata > Aves > Passeriformes > Tyrannidae > Empidonax > Empidonax traillii. Next base: position 1,113,805 of record NW_020955225.1, read on the forward strand.
TTATTTATGTTTTGAGCTGTTTGACATCTGAAGAGCCAAGAGCAACATTCCTGGGCAGGTACCAGAGCACTACAGTGTTTGGAGGGGGTGGGGGTTGTGTTTTCAAGTGATCTCAGAATCCACAGTTTGCATTATTCCTGTATATTTTTTAAGCTATTTCATTACAGTGTTTTTCTGTAGCTTTCTTCACCTATTGAGGTGACTTTAAAAGAAATACAAAGTCAATAGAATTGGTAAAAGAGTGCTCTACTTATGAAGTGTAACAGTGAGCAACACTTTGTGAAGGTTTAGTCTTATTTCTATTCTGTGCAGAATACACAAAAGGTCAAAATAAATTGCCTCGAGGCATATCAGTAGCACAAATTGTGTGCCTTCTGTTGCCTAGACTTCACAGTGGTTTCTAAGTTAGTCTACTTAAGAACTGAACACCAGCTCTGGCTTTAAAAAAACCCCACACAATAGGATTATTGTCCTAACAGTCAGGGGATAAGACTAAATTACAGCTGTTCCCTCCACATTATACGCCTTTGTGATGGTGGTCACGAGGACTTGTAAACTCTCCAAAAATGTCACCCAGTTCAGTGTAAAAAGTTCAAAGATGTTTTTCTGATTTGTTTAGTGTTTTATACGATATCTGTGTTATAAGATTTGGGTTTCAGAATTGCTGTATCTAAAAGTACTATACTGACAGTACAGAGACTATTTTTAAAGCATTCCTGCATTCTTTATTTGGAATTAAATTTATTTAGAGAGGACAGTGACCAGAGGAAATTAGAACTGCTGGTTATAGAGCCACTACACAATACTTTGTAACATCTCATCCTCATTGAAGAAAAGATGTAGTCATGTGGAATTAATGCATGGCATTAATAACAATGTGGATTTGTAAAAGGAAAGATGCAGCAGAAAGGATCTCCATTCATTTCCTTTTATAATGTCTTCAGTTTGGAAGTGTGGTATTTTTTATTTCAGTGATAAATCTAGAAACACTTAAGCTATTACAAAGAATTACATCCTATTGATGAAATGCTGCAGAGCTGTTCTATTGCAGTCTAATGGGGAAAAGACACGGTGAATAACAAGAAATCATACGAAGACAAACATCTTAATTAGCTAGATTCTATTATAATTCTATTGTAAATTTTGTTGTACTCTTACAAACTGTTTCATTTAACATCCAGTAAATATCTTCTACAATATTTCAAAATGTAGAACTCTAATCCTATTCCCATTAAATTCTCATTGACTACAGAAAGAAATTACTCTGAAAAGTCAGCTATGATTATTCCTTGTGCATTTTCTTTTGGGAGACAATGAGCATCTGGGATTGTGCTGTAATAACAGAAGTTACCTACCATCCACCTCACTTCCCTACTTCAGTTTGGCCCATCCCTTCTTAATAATCATCAACAAAACCTGTGAAAGACAGGAGTATTTTAAACATTAAACTTTTGAGATTTCCTGGGTCTGTTCCTTCAGGATTTGTTTGAGCAGCCAGCATCTCTGTGTGTCTCTCAGCCAATGTTTTTATAGACCTGTTTTCATGCCTGAATTGTGTTAAAATTTCCAGTGTACAGAAATGCCCAAAATACTGAGCAGCTGCAAGAGGAGAAATAAACAGACTCTGTTATAGCAAAAGATTATAAAGAACAGGGGAAGTTTCCTTGTCCTCAACATAAAAGACAACAACTGTTCCACTTCATCCAATTTCAAGCCTTTTTCAATTACAGGTGAACAAGTCAGCTTGATATAAAAATGTTGAAAATAAGTTTTTTTGTGAAGGATCTTCAGAATTCTTTCGTATTTCTCTACAGTGAGATTTTCAATTTTTACTTTTTCATGTTCTGTTTTCTTTTATTACCATTAAAATGCTCAAATTTTGCTAATTTTTTTTTATACTTCCTTAGAGCTGTCTAAATGTGAATTTGGTTACAGTTTCCTTGATCAAATCAAGAAAAAAACCATAAACAGGACTTAAAAATATATGTGTGGGATTTATTACTTGCTTGTTAAGTATCAGCTATCACTTTTTCTGTCCTGGAAACGTTTCCTATGCTGAAGTTTCCCAAGTCTTAGTTGTCTTTGTAACAGGTCTAACATATCTAAGATGTGGCATCCCATGCAATCAACTATTAACTTGATTTTAATTTTAAGCTTATAGAAAGATGTAGGGCAATAAATGAGCTCTAAAGACTTTAAATGCACAACTGTGACATATAAACCTCTCACAAGTTCCTCAAAACTCTGGGAACCTAAATTCTGAATAGATGAATTTGTTGAACAGTTTGCAGTGCTCAGTCCCAGAATGCCCAGAATTCCATAGCTGAGCAGACTCGGGAGCAACTCAGTTTTATAAAACTAAGCAGCTTTGGCTTGGTCTTATTTATTTTTTTAAACAAGTTGAGATATAATCATTCTTTTTCATTTTGTCTGAATCCACAGATTCAGATTCATAAATGAACCTTCCCGTGATCCATCTAGATAGGAATTTCTCATTGCCTGCCATTCAATCCATACACCCAATGCATCACATATATAACTGATAATGGCATGTCCTGCACTGAATGACTGACAAGCTTGGGGGGTGTGGTGGTGGTTTTGGCTTTTTTAACTTTTTATTTAATGCTTTGATATTTAATGTCTTCCAAAGCAAAGCAACTCACCTACATACCATGCAAAATGTGAACTGTTTTCCTCATCTTTAAGGATGAGGAATCCACAGACAATCCACGTTCCAACAGACAATGCCCTGCATTGGCTATGATTAGATCTGGATTCCTTTTTCCATGCTCTTACAGCTCTCTTACGGACACTGAATGGTCACTGTCCTTTTTCAGCTTTAAAACTACATTAAATATTTCTCTTTATCCTCTTTCACCTGCATTCCTGCATCTCAGTTGAATTCTTTAAAGCTTTATTTTCTATGTCTGTTTATGCCTCTATATTACTTCTATACCAAAGCCTTTCCATCAGCTAAAATCTCTGAAACCAGCTGGCACAAACACTACATTTGCCTTTTTTTCACCCCACTTCCCATATCATACAAGCAATACAAAGGATAATCTCCACGAGGCTGTTTTTTACAGCTAACCCAGGTCAATAGTTTGTTGATAAGTCTTTAATCTGACCTGACTGATCTGCTAAGGAAAAGACTGAGTAGCAAAACTATCACTGAATCTGTCTCCCCTCTGTCGTCTCCTTTCTCTCACCCTAAACTCTGCTAATCCACATGATATTTCAATTAAAATACTTCCAGATATCAGGGAATCTGATTTAAATCCACTGATTATTTTTTAATTCATGCTAAGGCTAAGGTAGAGAAAAAGGCCTCTGTCTCAGATCTAGTGCTACCATCTGTGATCCCTGAGGGGACCAGAGACTGTTCCTAAATCCAAGACAAATTTGATTTCACTTTTTGTGCATGCATGTGCCACTCAAAGATTTCTCTGATTATTTTAAAATACTAAGTTTTAGTCTCAGAAATGAAGGTCCTGTAAGAATCAAGTTAAAGCGAAACCACACATTTTCACCCAGAAGCACTTCAGAGTATTTCAATACTTGGGGAAGATTTATGGGTATGACTTCCCACAGACTTTCACCTGGCAGTCAGGGCAATGTGTGGGCTGAACACAAAACACTCAGCTGCAGCAGAGCCCCCAGCCCACCCAGGTTTATGGATGGCAGTGTTAACCCCTTTCCCTCCTCAGCCACAACTCTGCCTCTAACTTAAGAAGAAATAGTGTATCTTAAGCCTTACTATTTTTCCTCTGGAATAAAGATACTGACACATTAAACATGACAATAAGGACAAGTGATAACTGCTTAATTATTTTCCGCAGCATTAAACAAACCCCCAAATACAACTAGAGGGGATTTGGGCAGAAGAGTTGAGGTAATTACCCATTACTCTTATGGGTTCAGTCACTGTTACAATGGACAAAAACCAGTCTGATCCAAACCTGTGACCCATCATTCCCAGTGCAAGCATAGTGGCAGCCTTTCCTTGCTTGCATTCTGTGACTTGGTTTCTTTTCTTCTGAGATTCAAAATTCTGATTATCAACAAAATGTTTCAGCATCTCACAGTTCTCGGATCAATAGTGAATTTGGCTACAGCTGAATTTACACCAGGGCAATACCAAACAAACAGTGAGCCCTCCCCAGATGGGATTGCTCTTCTGAGCACATCAGACATCACAGCCCCAGCAGGTGCTCTGGCAAGAGAATAAGGGAATTCTGGTTGAAGAAAGATGCATGGAGAGCAAAATCTTTATATCCTTAAGTCACCTCTCATGAAGTGTTTGAAAGGCTGCAATACCCAATTATATGATGCTGTTAAAATGTATTTTTGTTTTAATTTATATCACTAAAACTATAATATTGAATACTTATTAGCTATGAGAAATATACTATTTCTCACCGACTGTATTTTATATGTATGTATAACTTTGCAGTGCATTTTGGAGCCTTGTCCCAGTAGCAGGGATGAATCCATGGACAGACACAACCTGTGGCCCAGCACGTATCCCTGGATAACATATGAGACCTGTGGACCTCAATTACTGCAAAAAATTTAGTCTAAGACAAGAAAGGAATGTGTAACAAAGGTGCTGCCAAGGGTGTCACTTGCAGATTCATACTGCATCAGTTTTATGAATATTTAATAGATTCAGCCCCTATGGATTTGGTAAATAATCCTGTTACTCACGTATAGATAAATGACCCCTATTGCTATTTGTTTAAACCCAGTTCATATTAGTTACACATGGTGCAGTGATGCTTCAAAGTTGGATTATTCACTTTATACTTCTGGTCAATATAGAAAACATCGACAGCTGTCAGAGAAGAGTTTCCAGTAAATCCTGTGATCTTTGAGTGACCTCAAACAAGAAAGAAAAAGGAATAAATTAAAGTTTGTCTGCACCACGCTTTCACTGATGAATTCAGCTTTGATCTCTTACATCTGCAGGTCTGTCACCAAATTTGCAGCTGTGAAGGGAATTGTGTGTCAACACATGCTCTGACACAAACGTGCACAGGGGTGTCTGAGGGAGTACATCTCTATGAAAACTTCAGCAGCTGGAATGCCTGAATAGAAATAAATTCTAGGGAAAACTCTAGAGATGCACAGCACATGTCAGGAATGGGACACAGAAGACAAAAATGGTACTTCTGTCTGACGGGAAGGGTAAAATCTTAAAGTAGGAAAGCAGAAACAGCACATGGATGATAAGAGGTACCTAAACTAAGCAGAGAATTCACTACTGGAATAAAGGTGGATGAGAAACATTGAGGAGTGAGCACCTGGTACACACAACATCTATTTTTATCCTCTGAAAATATTAAAAGATTGTCATATTGAAAAAAACCATGTTTTTCCTCCCCTGTGTTTAATACATAAATAAAATCAGCAATTTCATTTTCAGCTACCAAAAAACCCAGGGAAACACTGAGAGGTGGAAAAGACATTAGTGGCTTCCTTTGGTTTGTTTTAATTGTGTGGTTTCTTTTAAGTAAACAGAATTATGCACTGTAAAAGTAGAATTTTGGGTCTGAGGCTTGTAGTTTCTTTGGCTCACTATTTTTGATGAAATA
>NW_020955225.1:1119464-1142147 GCF_003031625.1 Empidonax traillii
TCGTTTTACAGTTCCTGGAAACATCAAATACTGGTTTGATACTTTTGTTAGGATTGTTTTATTCAATAACATTATTATCCAGGCAATGACAAACAGAAATCAATACCACAAAGTGGAGGTGTTAAACAGGAAATTGTTAGATCAAACAGAATATTTCATTACCTTTCCCATGGTAAGCATGTTTTTGCTTTGTTTTTAATCTGCTCCACTAATGACCAAAAATATCAGAATCACATTCTGTGGCTTGAATTTTAAAATACAATTATCAAAGACTGCTTTCTTGAACATCATTATTTTCCTGTACTTTGTAGGACTTTTAAACCTGTCACATCTGTGCATTAGGTATTTCCCAATGTGCAAGGTGAATCAGAGAAAAACTATTAAGGGAAATATATGAAACTAGAATTGTCTTTTTCTCTAAAAAGACTTTGACAACCTCCACTCATTTCTTTCTGCCTTCAGAAGTCGAGAGGTACTAGACTCAAAACCACTGTACAATTTACCTGCAAACAGGTCCATGAGGAAAGTAAATATCTCATTTTTTTGTCCCCAAAATTAAAGCAAACTAGAACTAGTGACCTTTGGGAGTATGGGGTGACAACAGGGAGTGGAAACCAAACCTCCAGTGACAATAGTTTAAAGTCATAACCCTGTTTAGCCACAGCTATAGTTCTGTGAACTGATACATTTTCCTACCCAAGAAATATAGTCTAATACATGGACAATGAAGGGGAAAGGCGTTCAGGGACTTGATCTGTAGTTAGTTTTCACTGTTCAATGTAAATACTAAAGCAAGAGCACTCTTAGGCAAAATTACCTTGGGGGAAAAAAAAAGAGATAAAAAAAGACACAGGGCCTCATAGGTTATTTTTATTCTCTAGCTAACTAAAAGTCAGACTCAATGAAGGTTGCTCCCCCAGAAAGTACCAATTACAATAGAGAAGTTACAGTTGCTTTCAAATCACAGCAGCATAGTACTCTTGTCTCCTGCATTTTAATATTTCTTAGAAATTCTATTGCACTTTTTAACTTTTCAGGGAGTTTAAATGCCTAAGTTAGATTATATGAATAATGTAAGATTGCTAAATTGTCCTTCTCTATACTGACTGGAAAGGAAATTTAAATGAATTGCACATCAGTGATTTATCTAAAGACCATGGTCTGAATATCCAACCATTTATCTGTTTAAGTTCTACTTTGGTTCATAAAGATATGAGAATGTCTGTCTGTCTTAGTTCAATAGGCCACGTAGGACTAAATCCTGACGAAATTCTGCCTTTATTTTCAAAAAAACAACTGATTGAAAACCCAGTGAATGTATGTATGTTTAATGCTGACCTTATTTGATTGCTCCAGTTCTCAAATATTTACTTACAGAGCACCATATCCACGTATCCTCAAGCTGGGAGGGCACACAAAGGAAATAACTGGGCATAAATTCAACATGCAGGTCATCATCCTTATGAAAGGAAGGAAAAGAGCAATCCAGAAGTACCTGGAATCATTGGAAGCAGGGTGATAGAAGGCAAAGCAATGTCACTGGGCTGTTTGCTATGCAGCTGGCATAAGGTTGTGCTGCTCACCATGGAAGCAGTTGTGATGTCCAACAGCATGTTATTTCAAAGAGGCATCAGAGAAGTGCCAAACAGAGCTTCAGAGCAGGAGCTGACAGATCTCTGCAGCACAGGCCTGTAGTGCAAGATACCAAGCAGATGCACTTTTGATGTGTCATCAGATTCTCTTTTGCATTTACTTATTGTAGATCAAAGCATTAACACAGGGGATGAAAAATTGCTAGATCTGTTCTATCACAAGGATTTTTTGATCAGAGGCTACATTAAAAAAAAAAAAGAAAAGAAAAAAATCAATTTCTTTCAATTATGCCTTGATGCACTTATTGGATCCAAACATCTCCAGATGTATGTTTGCCAACTCCCACAAGCAATGTTGAATCCTTATTTGCACCTTGATTAGGTTTTCTCTGGACACTGTCATGGAATCACTGACTACAGAAATAGGTTTTTTTTGTTATAATCTAAATTTTCAAATGTAGTAAATCTGCTGTGTGAAAAACTGAACATAGTATCACAATATAAGAATTCCTCAACCTGCTCGAGTAGATCTGTGCAAATTCAGGTGTTAATATTCTTCTGATCTCCTACTCTATAATAGTCAAAGACCTGAATTTTAGCAGAATATATTGTGAGGCAAGTTTTCCAGTGCTCAGCAGAGTCAATGTCTAAACATGAGCTACACATTCCTCTAGAAATTCCAAGCTTTTAGAAGGTTCTATGAGCAGATATGGCTTAAAGCAGGTAAGCAAGTTCAACAGGTTGAAATGCTGACTGCCCTTCAAGAGATGCTAATTCCTGCCTTGTGCTTCAGCCAAGTGGTACCATGTTAGTGACAAAACACTGGTAACAGTATTTGCAAATTCCTAACTTAAAATTTAAATTTCAATTCTGTTCATTGGCATTCGAACAAGGCCAGTGAGTAAAATTTTTTTCAACAATATCCAAAAATCTCAAACTAAGGCCACATCCTCCCAGCTCCTCCTGTATATTCAAGCTTAGCACAATTTTTCTGTTATAACTAGAATTGCTCAGGAGTGCAGTAGTGCTACACCAGTTTCAAAACACAAGAAGAAACAAGAGAAAACATTTCCTCTGCAAGTAAATAGAATCCTGAGTGAAACAGTTACAGCTGGACAGGTCAGAAAAACAGCTTCTGGACTGCTACCTTCACACTCCCTGGAAGCCTTTTACACCTTGATAGGCTGCTGGCAGATGGGCACAGACTGAGGAGTTCAGCTTTCCCTTTGAGTGCTAAACATATGGGTGAAGTTGTGGAAGGAAATTGTTATCACTCCCCCACCCACATAGATATTCTTTCATATTATTTAGCTCCTACACAAGTACCAAGCTCATATAAATTATTTTAAGATACAAGATATATACGGGGAGTCAAGGAAGGAGTTGAGAGAGACACTTGGGATTTATGCATTTCAGTTTCACATCACTGTATTAACGTTACGCCCAAAGCACAGCACAGAGGTCAGTCAACATTTTTCCTTAAACAGCGCTCCCCCCTTGCGTTTTCCCTCCCCTCAAACACACTGAATCACAGGATTTCAGCATCTATTTACACTTGGTTGCAGAAGGTGCAACCAGTTCTATTTGTATCCTTGGTCTCTCACCCTTTTATTATTTTATTTTTTTTTCCAGATCTCTGACTCAGGAGAGTCGTTCCATTAAGCAGTGCTGAGATGTAGGTGGTTCAGAGTTTAACGAGAAATTCATGATGGTAGTGTGATGTGTACAACTGATCAATAAAAGAACAAGTGAATCTTTATTAATAAACCCCGGTGTACCTTTGAAAGTACTTCAAACCAGGATCAAACCATACTGTATTGACAATACCTGCAGTATCCTCCTCTGTCAGCCACTGAACTGAATTAAAAAGTGAAGTAACTTCAATGTCACGTGTTCCATCAAGATTACAGCATTACATCCTAATTCTGAGTTACTTCAAACTCCAGTTGTATTGTTGCTGCATGGGAAAGATCAATATACATAACTGTTACTTTGAAGAGGTCAATGGAAATTGATATCTTCAGATGAAAAGTGTCCCCTTTTCCTCATTATTGACTGGAGTCCTAGTTCTAAAGCGACACACATTTATACAGCCAGTAGAGAAAAGACCAAACACTCTCTCTCCCCTTGCAACAGGCAAATAAAGTCAATGAGATTGTCTGAATGCAATTGTTACATTTCCAGAAGTGGCACTAATAGATCATGTAATATGATGTTTAGGAAATGTAAGAGGATTTGAGGCTACAACCAAATATTTAACATCAATTTTAATCCAGATGGCAAGCAACACAGAAAATGATAAAAATAAACCCAAACTGATGCTCAGGGTACAGACACCCTTAGATGAGTGCCAGCTGTTCAGCTATTGCAGTTTTATGCTTCTTTAAAACACTCATGCCTGTGAAGCACATGGACCACGTGCTTTTTATTGCTGACTAGGTGCTGCAAAATTCTATGAAGATGTTTAATGTGCCATAATTCAAAAAAAAATAAAAAATACAGCTGCAAGTGCAAAGAACATATGTATTTCAGTCCAAGTGACATATCACTACTGATTCCATTCACAATGTTTGTCTTTAGCTTGTTCCATGTGTCCTAAATTCTGCCACAAATCAGACCTGTGCACACGAGCAATGCACAAGGCTGAACTTCCTCAATAGTATGAGCAGCCTTCTATTCCTTTGTCAGGGCTAAAAAGTATTTAATCATTTATAAGAAACAGAGGAAGCTATTAGGATGAATCCCTGTTCATCCTGAAATAAGTAACAATCAAGTGTTTGTGAGACCCACTGGGAAATACATAGAGAAATAGCGAGACAGACTCACACATGAGATGCTCCAGGGGAATGCAAGAATATTCACCAGAAATAGCAGTAAATTAAAGATTTCTATTTTCCAAACTGTCAACTACTGTTCAAAAAGTATTTATCTTTGCTGCTATCAGTGACTTGCAAAAGCAACACATTGTGTTATTAGATCTAGCCAAAAAAGGTGTAATTCAGTATATGCAATCTATATTAGACAGCCGTCACAAGAGGATTGTCTCTTATCCCATAATTATTTATACAGTATAATTATCAAGGTTTGCACAGACCAGCAGAAAATCTCTCTTTACTTACATAGCTTCCAACCCTCCACAATATTTTATGTATTTTTATGATTATACATCTGACAGAAACTTGTAACAATTCCTGGGTTTTGTAGGAACTGAAGGTCATCTTTCCTCAATTTGAAATGTTCTCTTACGTCTTCAGGGATTTTGAAATTATATTTTATGAAAATAAGAAATGCATTTGCAAGGAATGGTGCTTTGTGAGGATCGTTTTTAGTTCACAGACTCTGATGAGTTGACACTCAAGCTCCCATGTCATCCTGGTATGAAGTAGATCTAAGTAACATCTTATCTGCAATCAGTATTATCTTATTGCCTAACTCTTCACCTCACCTTTTATTCAATTCAGAACATACATGTCCCCAGGGAAGAGGCTTTGCTAGGCAAAAGTAATTTTTTAATTTCATCAGACAAAGCAATCGCTGGATGAAGTGAAAATGGCACAGGCAATATTACATTTCAGTAAATATTATAATCTTCCTAATGAAATAATCCTTTCAAGGATAATTCAAATCAATGTTGATATGAATATCACTTCATGAGCTCCAGGTAAACTGGCACACAAAAAGAAAAGAAATAACGAAGTTGTAAATAGTCCAAACATTAGCAAACAATATGCACATTATATTGTGTATTGTAGACACCACATTACAGGAACATGTTCACAAAGCCACACCAAACACCACCTCTAAGGATGCTTCTTCAACCATCCAGATCCCCTTTTCTTGGAGACATTTCTCCAAAGTCTATCAACTTCTTCAGACTCAGCATTCATATCTAAAAAACCCAGTATTTTGTACGCATATCAAGCATTCATCAGAGATGAGATAGGTAGAGTTTTCTTTCAAAGATGATTTGAGTATTTTGATACATCAAATTCAAAATATCACAACATTTCTTCTTCTTGTTCCTTTACCCTGATAAGGTTTTTCCTTCCTAATCTTAGCAAGAGTTTTGTAAATCAGAAACTACTCCTCTACAGCAAGTGAATCACTCAAGTAAATATAGCATTAAAAAGAAAACAAAGATTTAATTGTGTGTTTTGTTTTGTTTTTTTTTTTTTTTTTAACAAGTCTGGGAATACTCGAGCAAAGTGGAAAACTGAATTAAGAAAAAGCTGGAAGTGACAAGAATCTAAACTTGTAACACTTTCCATCAACATTTTGTTAGGGACAGGAATATTTATTTGGTTTTAGATTTAAAATGCCATCATCATCATCCTCACAGAAGCATGTACAGAAACAAAGAAAAGGAAATCTCTGTCCTCTGATATCTGTATTATGCAATTTAGAATCACAGAATAGTCAGGCTGCAGGAGATCCACCAGTATCTAATTCTAACAGAAATAATAGGAAAGCAATAAGGCCTAATGTTTCAGTAGGTATAAAACAATGAAAATGTCCAAGGATAGATATTATGTTATGCAGTTCCCATCTTTCTTTTTAACCATTCTGTTTGTAGGTAAACATTTCTGTTGCAAATACAGAGGAAAAGGCTTCTTGTGCTGTACTGAGAAGCAGCGTGGGGACAGCAGCTTTCACTGCAGCATCACATCAATAATGTGGAAAGAGAGACAGCATCCCATTCCAGATCTTCAAAGAGATATAGGTATAGTCCTCATTTTTTATTATTTTTGAGGATCAGCTCAATTTCATGTTGCCAAGTAGGAAATATATTTGCATTAGAAATGTGGTAACGGGTATGTAACTACAAAATCCTCACTAACAAGAAGAGCTGACATGAACTGTTGGAGCAACAAGGTTATAGCAAACATACCGTGTTATTCCTGGATAATTTCAGTTAATTTCTGGCAGCTTCTATGGGACTTGCACGTGCATGCACAGTTGCTTACAGCTTCCATATGTTTGGGAACTCTGAGGAACAGAAGCCGCAGCTTCCTCTCGCTACTCAGCTTCCCCAGCTTGTCATCACTTAAAATGATTATTTCTGAGACACTGGGGAAGTTCCACAGCTATAATACAACATCATAGGCAAATTCGTATTGTGAATTCTGTACTTATTTACATTCTGAGAAATTCTACAGTGCCCTTTCATTTCCAAATGGTTTTTAGACTTGGTTCTGCACAGACTGGTCATACCTGTCATAAATCAATGAGTCACAGCACAGTTGGTCTCATGCATAAAAATCTCAGTTATAAACATTTTCTGCTGTGCGTGAGTTTGTTTTTATGATCTGCAAACTCCTTTTAGGTACAAAATTTATTTTAAAAAATAACATTTATTTTTAATATTATTTATATTACAACTCCTACCTATTGTATTTTTTTTCCTCCCAACTCACCTATAAACTAGGATTTTTTTTCTCCACATAAAATTCTAAGATTCCCTCCCTGGGATGCCTGTTCCTACTGGCCATCATTTTAATGATATATAATAGTAACCTGTCTTGAAAGAAGGGTCTCTAATGATATATAACACTATAATAGGTTCTCACAGCACACTGATGACATGTTGCAACTATACATCATCAGAGAAGCAGTCAGCAAGATGAGGAGCTTAGGGGATACACGTGAGCAGAGCACAACCATAAAGAAAAATGAAATAGAGCCACAAAGCAGTTCTGGTGATTCTGTCTGTCTGTGGCTGAAGGCATCCCCAGAGCCAGAGTTTAAACATCACATGAATTCTACTACAGGCCTAAGTGACAGACTTTTGCTGATAAGAAAAACCCAAACAAGCAAAATATTGCCTTCTAAATAACACCAATAATATAATTCTCTTATTAATAAGGAAGCAAATTCCATTCACTAGCCCACTCATGTATTTTCAAGAGCAAAAATTCTGATGATAAAGTGCTCAAGTTATGTGCAAGAAGGTAAACAGAGAGTTATTAGTCATCCTATCTCACAACCGAAGCCAGAGCAAGCAGGAAAAATTAGCATGTTGCAGATTGAAAGAAAAAAAATTGACTTTTTGTGCTACACGTGAGGAGCCATAAACTGCTGCAGCGATCCAGGGTATGGTGCTTGCAGAAGAAATTAGATTAATTCTACTGAATATAAAAGGAAGGTCTTAACTGATTGTTTTAAGTTCCATTACTAGTAAGAATATGCAAATTTCTGCAGTATCATAGGAATGATGAGAAGTGATAAATATTTTTGGAAGAAAGACATTAGAAAGATGTACTATTTATACATAACTATGTATTTATAGTGCACATAAACCTGCACATACTATAAATACACATATTTAATTATAAAGAGACTCATACAAGCAGGTGATATGTTTTTATCAGAAGTGACACAGTCTGCTATACATTCAGGATCCAACACTAGTCTGTTTTAATCAGTGGGAAATATTCCTCTAACTGGATCCAGCTTTAACCATTATGCACCTCTACATTTCAAAAGAGAGGTAAATATCTTAATTATTTTCAAACACAGAATTCAAAAGCTTATTTCACTGAAGCAAAAGTGCATTACTTAGACATTTCTCGGCAGAGAATATAGTTAATGTTTTGCTTTTTTGATTAAGAGCTATTTGTTTGTACATGTTATACAACTCTGTACAACAGAGGACACTGAGGCTGCTCCTGAGTGTTGTGTGAGGTTCCTTTTCCTAAAAGTAGGTGTCAAATTATTTACCAGTTTAAGCCTGTCAGCTTTAAATATTGATAACATGGACTTTGCTTTCTCACTGGATTAAACAGCAAACAGCGCTTTTTCCTTTTTCTTTTTGGCACCAGAAGCAGTGAAAGAAATCAAGACCCAATTGACCCAATTCTGTGATTATCAGGGTAAAATTGTTTTGCCAAGCCATTCTTACTACTAATGATAATGATGCTTTAATGTGATTTTCTGCCCTAGTTGCATAATGAAATTTTGTGTTGATATGACTCTCCTTACGCAGATCTGATTTCAGAAGAACATTTTAAGGACTTAAAAGTGGTCTCTTTTTCAGAGAAAATCATCATTCACCATTGTCTCTGAAGTTAAAGACCTGCAAGTAACTTAGAAAGATATTTAGATAGCTTTGTTCAGTCAAAAAATAATAATTTCGCAAATATTTTCCACCATCTTCATAAGCTTACACTAGATAAATCATTATGATGAAGGTTTGAGATACCATTTCAAATTAAAACTAATTATCAATGAAGATCAACATCTAGTTACAAGAATATTTCATTTCGAGCTCATTTCTTGAAAGCATTTGATTTTTGGTACAACACAAGTTCAGGATTTTGTCTTTTATGTCTTTTTTTCTTCTAGTTAACTTTTCCTTTATGTCTCTTTATTGTTCTTCTTCTCTCTATTGTTCATCATAAGGATGACTCCACTTATAGGCTGTTTTATTTTCATTTATGTAAGTTAAGATATATATACAGTGCACTCTCCCAGATGCGCTGGAAACCACTGACAGAAGGAACAAGTAATTCTGAATTAACAAGTTTTTTTGCTTTCCTTTCTTCATCTAAAAAACATGTGCAAATATTCTTCCTTATTTGACCTGCACTAGAAGTGGGTGCAGACTGTTTAATATCTAATTCATTGACACATAACTGTTATACTAATGCTGAGCAATAGTATTTCCCTTAAGAAGTTGGTTTCATTCATAATCTGAATTCAGATGTCATCAGTACCTGAATGATAATTATGTTCTCTGAAACTAGATCTCTCAAAATATTCATGTATTTCAAGTTAGAAGGTTTCACTGATTGACAAATTTTTATCCTTTTTGAATTAAAGTGAATTTTCCCCCCACCGTTCCTGACTTCTTAATCAAACCTGAAGAGTTCTGTGCATGTGTCAATATTATTTCTGTCCTCTCATGCCCACAAAGTCATACTTTATTCCTGGCTAGCCATAATTTCTAGTTTATCAAGTAATAATTGGAAACACAATTTTCAAGGTCCAAATGGAAGAATTGTGTGAAATGACCAAAAGCTTCTCCCATATTCAAGTAAATTACTTTTCCAAAGTTATCTTACTTAGGAATCCTACTTGAACACTGAGGTACATCCTAATGTATTCTAAAGAATGTAAATTGAAACATAACAAATATAAATGAAGTATAAATCCAGGAATAAATCTTTTCAATTCAGCTGATTTTGTTTTTCACTGATTATTTTCTCTCCACATAAACCCTTTATATTCTAACTTAGCACACCATAATATTGCATCACACTTCATAAACAGGAGACTAAACTTATCATTGCCAGAAGAGACACAACTCTGCTACCCCTAACAGTGGGAAAAATAAAAGTCTGGCTTTGGTGATAGAGAAATTACTTGCATCCCATCAAAATCCAGACTATCCATTGTCTTGAATGGAATCTGCTGGGCAAACACACTCCTCTGACATTAACAAGCACTAAAACTAGTACTTTTCACATTAGTGAAACATTTGTAAAACACTATTACAAAACATTTAGTAATTTCTTAAAAAATAAAGCATACAGAAAATTCAAGGAAACTATTTCCTTGCATTTAAAAGTATATATATATATATATAAAATCTCATTTCCAAAAGTACTTCATTTACACCATTCCAGAGTATTTCTCTTGAAGGATTTCACTTTCAAAGGGAATTCAAGCTTTTTGTGGCCCAGATAAATGAATAGAGACACAGCTCCCTTACCTGAACCAAGAACAGGATACAGTAATTCTCCACATGGCTTTTGAGCAAGAGCTGGCTTCCATCCAGCAACCTGGCAGCAAAGACAACTGGCTGAACCTCTGCAGACAAACCCTAAGGATTAGAGAAACAGCAAAGGAAAAAAAATAAATTAAGAAACCAGGATGTTAAGGCCATCAAACAGTCTTTGATCTAAGATACTATAATCTCAACCAACAAAAAACACCATAAATTTCAGGCAGAGCACAACATATAGACATAAAATTTTAAAAGAACCACTCAAAATATTGAAGCTTAGATGCCCCTCTGCAAATGCAGACCTACCAATATTAAACAATACTGCACCATGTTCCAAGATAAAAGTCAGCTGGAAGTCTGTGGCAATGAGTTACACTGCATGAGACTGCAGAACTGAACTTCACAGGAAGATTTCAATGAGCAGGAGAAATCAGTTTGTGCAAAGAAGTGGAGGCATCAGAAGAGAAGAAATAGAGGAAGTAATAAGCAGTAGCAGAGCTAAACAGGAAAAAGCAAACTCTTAAAAGTAGGTATAAATAATTCCATTTTTGTGCTAAACCAAGCCCCTGGGTTAAACCTAGATGTTGAAGGAAGCAAGGGTAAAAATAGATTTATAAACTCTTTTAAAAGGAGTTGTATGACCCATCTGTGAATATTTTAGAAGATGCCAAAATGAGACTAGAATGGTTGTAAAACTGCTTCTAAGTCTTTATTTTCCCAAAAGAACTATTCTTGTGGAGTTTTTTACAGAGAGAGAGTAGAACTTGTGCTAATTTTAAGACACATTATGAACTATGGAAAAGGGAAAATTCAGAAAAAACCTCAAACAGTAAAGCAAGTTAATAGAATTCTAAAAAGGATGTGATTGTTGGATGAACCTGGCCTTTCAGCAGACCAAGCAGGATCTAAAGCTTTCCATATTGTTTTGAAAACAAGCACTTTCACTTGCATCACACAAGAACAGAATTTATTTACTCTTTTTTCCTCTGTGAATCACTCTGCTCTTTAAAAATCTTGAAGAATCTTCAGGAAAAAGGCAGTAAAAATTAGTTAAGTGGTCTTTCAGATTTGCCAAGGAATTATAGTTCTTCCACTTTTTCCTTCTTTTCAGGTGTAGGGCACTATTGGAAACCTACACTTGCTGAAATGTTGAGCTCTGGAAGTAATTAACTACTAATTGACCTTTCCAGAAGATTTGGCCTTTGGGGAATTAAATTTGGGTTATGACTACTGTGAAACAGTCAAATATTTTGGAACAGTGATAAAACAATAGCAACCCTGACAATGATTCTCTTCTATGCAGGAACTTCTCTGTACCACAGCCTTGTGGCAAGTGGATTTTTTTCCTGGTTTTATGCATTAGGGTTATCAACACAAAAAGGGTTTCTGTCTGGTAAATAAGTAAAAGCAGAATAGCACTCCAAGTTTGGTATATACCATACTACAGCTAAGCTGATGGAGAGTGAGCAATAGGAAATTAGCAGAGATTTGATGTATTTCTGGAATTGACTAAAAAGGAGACTCCTCTGTGTTACAAACACTACATCACAACTGTCATTACTATCAGGGAAGCAGAGCTATTGCTTATCACTTCCTACACACACTAAATTATAAGCCCTATCTCTAATGAGAGACTGTTTTTTATCAGCCAAGTATTATTCTTCTATTGATGACTAAAATCTTTTGCCTTATAAAAGTTAAAAAACCAAACACATTTCATGAAATCCATAAAGCATATCTTAATTAGAAGCCATTTCACACACACAAATCACAAAAACCACATTTATTTTAAAGCAAATTAACACAAGGGACAATTTGTTAAGATTAAATTTTGTTTACAGAAGTTCTTTTAAAAAGTGTTTAGGTATTTAGACAGATAATCAAAATGCACTACATACATCTGAAACAATTGCTCACCTGACTGATTTTATTACTGTGAACCTTAGCTGACTTATTAACCATAGTTTAATAAAACCGGCTGTAAGTTTGTCCTCACACCAAGAGGAGCCTTCAGTCACGAAATAATCTATTTTACTACCCTTACTGCTCCTATTGTAGCCCAAACGAGGCAGAAGAAATAAGTTTATTTTCCTAAACAGAGAAATAAACATTTAATCCCCCATTTCCCCCCATTATCTTTGGAATACCCTAAAGGACAATTGAGCTGACTATTCACAGCACACCAGTGTCAAATTAAAAATACACTCTATAGTTACTAAAAGCTGTTCATGGTCTACCAGTTTATCTTTGATTTATACCACTGTGGCCACATTCCAGCTCTAACAAATTACTTTCACCTCCAAACAACACAGAGCATATTTTCCCACAGGGGACAACACTTTAAACGCTCGACCTCTAAATTTGACAGTATTTGAACTACACATTGTTATGCTACAAGGAAAAGCAGGGGTTTTTTTCACTCTTTTTCTACCACCTGTTTAAAGCAAAATGTATCAAAATGCCTTGGCTCCCTCACCCCACAGGCAGCAGGTAAGGCTGAGGGACACCAGCCCTCCCACTGTTTCGGCAGTTCTGCTACTCCCAGGGGAAGCTTTTTTCCTTTTTACCTTCAAGACCAATCCAAAACTTGCAAAACAGAAGAAAGTGAAGGAATTTCACATCTAGATAAAGTTAAAATTCAGATAATTTAAATAATCAAAGAGGAGTATTTCGTAGTCTAAGTACGACTCACTCAGATTTCATGTAAATGTTCACTCTACTTCTATTCTTACTCTGGCCTAGAATTCAACCTGAATATTTCACAGCAGAATCCGCCCTTGGAGCCTGGCATGACTGCCTTGGTAATAGTACTGCCATGTTTCCATTCCCTGTGATATGTCAGCCTAAAAGATGGGAAAAGGAAAGTTCTGACACCTGAGAAGACTTTGGTCTAGACTCAGATTTTGACAGAAGGTTCAAGGTACATTTCATTTTGTTGGACCGGTTTGTTTGATAAGAATATCTCTCAGCATAGAAAAAGACCAAGTCATAAAAGAAAATAGTTTCTCTCATCCTCCCTGTCTTCTCTCTTCATCCTCCCTCCAGCACATGGCATGGTATGTTTGCTTTGTGGCTGGGATGCTCAGTGAACTGGAGTGACATCAAATCCATACAGCAGCAAGTGTCTGTCAGAAATTAGTGTCTGTGTATACATAATAGCCAAGCTAAAGTTTTCTGTGTGATTGTGGCAAAATTGTGGAGCCAATTGAATCAGTAAGTTTGTTCGCAATCTTTCCCAACACTATGCTTAGAAAGTTCATGAGAAAACACCCAATTTAACAAATGACAGCTCTCAAGCTCTTCTTGTTGCAAAGACTTTTTTTTCTCCACCAAGTGCTGGGAAAAGTACAAGGGTGTGCTCAGTACAACACACATTGGGAATTAAAATCTTCACTAAATTGGTATGTGGGGCAGAGGAACAAAAAGAAATCTCACTGGGAGGAAAGAAAAGGTGTGTTTATCTTCATTATAAACTCTAGTTTAAGGAAAAAAACAAACCCTCAGGGTGAAGTGAAACTCTCCAGAGTATTATTCCCTATGTTTTGAAGTGTTGGAGTTTCTAACAGAGCAGTATAGAGTTGTCATTCATTTAAAGCAGCTCTAGATTTTCCTGGCCTATGGTACTGTCACTGCAGACACCTTACCCTGCTCTTTCCTGGCCACAGGAGAGTTCTAAGGTGTACAGCAAAAAATCTCTTATTTTTCATCTCAAAGGCTTTTATCAAAAAACATTAAGCAGTCACTTATTTCATGAATGTAGAAGTAATGGAAATGGAATTTATGACTTCCCTGGGAAACTCTTCTGTTGTTTGTATGTATTTCATTAAACCTCAGGACACTGTTCCTTCTAGTGTGAATTCATACTTGAATTCATGCACAGCTCCACATCAGCAGAACAGGAAATGATAAAGGTTGGTGGGGAGAAGAAATCCCTCCTTTGCAGATGATAAAATTGCTATTGTTACACCCACAACAACTGGACAGGTTCATTTAGCACACGAGTTGCCCACAGACACCACTGACCCCCAGCATTCCAAAGTTTCCTGGGCTGTGAGGAACAGTATGGGCTTTGTTCTAACACTAATGAAATAAAAGCAGCAAACCTCAGACTAAAATTATTTGACTTTCATTCAAAAGATAATGAATCACTGGATGTTTCTATTGACTGCATTTTAGATTGTAAGCAGTGATGATGTGCCTCTTGTAAAATATATTCCATGATTCTTAATATAATCATTGGTCTGCCATAACACTGATAGTCATTCACCTTTCAGTACTTACTTTTGACTCTTTTCAGTGATTTCTGAGGATATCACTGTGAAAATTCCCATTTCCAAAGAGTGTGCCTGCCAGAAAGCAGTGGGAGAAGAAGCCCATGAGGAAAGGAATCTTGGGTGCCAAGGGGCTGGCAGCATCGTGGTCTTTTCCAGGGCACCAGTCCACCAACCCCAGCAAGTCCATCCCATCCCAGGAGTCTCAGACTTGAGCACAAGGGAGGGCACCACTACCAAGGCTCCTCAATTTTAGTAAACAAATTATGCAGTTAAATGCTAATTCTCCACAGGTCTGTGTAAAAAATAACAGCTGCACTCTCTGTACTGTAGATGACAATTTTCTTTCAGTAAAGTTGGAGGTTTCTGTTTGTTTGTTTGGATTTTGTTTGTTTTGGGGTTTTGTGTTTGTTTTTTTTTTAAATACAAGTACTTTGAAAACTATGATTTTTGCATAGATAACTTTGTTTGTGACTTGACTAGTAAAACTCTAAGGAGCCTGACCATCTGGAGACCAAAGTTAAAATTCCATTTCAGAGTTAAAATGCTCTGAGAGTTTGTTCCAGATGGGTTGCAGAAAAATCAAACTGCTGTATGAAACACTGCCAGAAAACAGGTCACTTGACACCTTTGAGATAAATGTTTATATCAATTATCATATTCAATGTTGCACTTTAGTGGCATGAAGAGCTTTGTGGGTGGAGGTGAACAAGACCCCTGGTCTTGTTCACCTCCACCTCTCCATCTTTCAACCAAAAAGTTGAAAGATGGAGAGAGGTTTAATGACAGAAGAGCTAACTTAGGTTAATTTTGCTGCTATATCTTTTCTGAAAGGAATTGAATAAACATATTTTTGACTTACCACTTCCCCTTATTACATGTTGTTTTAAAATATCTGTGAATTTATATTTACAGAAACAGGCCTGAGCAAGTTGAAGTAAATAGTTGGAGTGGTAGAAAAATATGTTTTGTGACTTCCTCTATGTTCTATGAAACCCAAGTGATATACTATTCCACAGCCTTAACTCAATTTAATCTCAGGAAGTAGCCCAGAAGGTGTCTTGAAAGAC
Source organism: Empidonax traillii (assembly GCF_003031625.1). NCBI lineage: Eukaryota > Metazoa > Chordata > Aves > Passeriformes > Tyrannidae > Empidonax > Empidonax traillii. The sequence continues at coordinate 1,135,123 of NW_020955225.1, forward strand.
CCATAATTTAAAGTTTTTTTATATTAATAATTTCTGCTGTAATAATTTGAATTAGGGAAAAAGAAAAAAAGAACAGCAATTTCAAAGCCAGGAAAAGCAGATCTTGCTCAATGTTTGTAATTTTGGGACACAGTTGCTTCCCAAGGTTCAAATAGCTGTAAACATTTAATTAAAGAATTAGAAAAAGATATTTGTTCCCTTTATTTAGTCATCACAAGTGGCAGTAGGGAGGCAGAGAATCAATCTCTAAGTTTCTAGGTACCTTCTTATTTGTCTTCTAGTTGAAATGAGAATTAAAGATATTAAATACTACACAGACACAAAGAGGAAATCACATAATAAAAAGGATGGCTTATTAGGAGCTGGGATTGGTGATGTTAACATGTAGAATATGTACAGTGAAAGTTTTTCAGTAACCAATCTCCTCATTAAGAGACTGAGCTATGTAGTGTATAATCTCTGGGGAGCGTTTGCTTTGATTATTATAAAATTAGGTCATGCAACTAGAGGTTGGTATAGAAGGTAGAGACCACAATATCTGTAAAGCATAATTTCCATTATATTCTCAGAGGGGTATTTTTTTCCCATTCCTTTTTTTCCACTCATATGACATTCTACCCTAAGTATTGTACAAAACATATAATACCAGATATTTTCAAAATGACTGAGATGGAATTTTGCAGAAAGAACATAGAAATTCCCAAGGAATTAGCTCCTTAATTTCTAATACATTTAGCCTAATTCAATTCACAGCAGACGTTTAAGTATATCTATTATGAAAACATCCAGAAAACCTGTTAGTTCAGTGCCAGTTCAATTCAAACTGAACTCTGAAGAGGTGTGAAGCTGCACACACTCTTCAACTCTCAAGTTTTTGTTCTGATTGAAGGAGTAGACTCACAATTCCTCCACAGCCTTCTCTTGTTAATTGTCAAAATAAAGTAAAAGTAGATGTAAAATGCCTAATTATGCCCTCCCTGTAATGTAACCATACAAGTGACAACATTCCTCAGCGCTGGGTTGTGCACTGACAGCAGCTGCTTCCAGCAAGGAATTGTGCCATATGTCACAGGCAGATAATGACTTACAGAACAGTTCTGTATAACTCTTCTTTCCTGTCTTCACAAGCCATAATCCACGTGAAGGACTCAGAGAAATAAGACTCATCTGCAAGACTTTGTTATAAATAACTGCTTTCTAACACATGCTTTGCTGGAGCCACAAATCCCCCGACTTCTGTGAGCGGCTCAGCGGATGGGGGAGCTGGAGATGACTTTCAGAAGCAATTTCTATGATTGCCAGCCTGTATCATAATCATACACCAGAACCTGAAACAATTTCCCATCCATTACCTCTGCACTGTAGCGATCCCACATCCCAGGGTGTCACAGCAATACACAGGATGCATGGGGTGAGGATGAGAATATGCTTAATCAACCTATTTTCATTTCCTGCACAAAACATTTAGTTTCAAATAATCAAGACAGATAGAGCTAAAAGGCTGCTTTGTTGAAATCATCTAAGAAGGTAAATAATATCTAAATCCACTCTTGTCTATTCCATGGCCCTTTTCTATCACCCTTTTTCAGGAACAGCTTTTTTTTCCTTTTACCATTAGAGGAAACAGCACCAATTTCTTGTTCTACTTCAATATATTTATGTCCTTAATGGATTTTCATAAGAAAGTTTGTCTCGCAACTCTTTGTGTATTAGAAGAATATTTTGTTTTCACTTTTTTCCCTTAAAATTGATGCACTCATTACAAAAAGCCAAGAAGATTTGATTTAAAGCCAAGAAGAAATATTGTGAATTAAGTAGTAGAACAAAATAAAACCTTATAAAAGCAGAAACAAATAAGCCCCAAATATACCACTAAGGGCCATGAGAGATTTTAAGATGATTGTCAAAATTGCAAAGAGCATTTGTATTCATGCAAAAGAATGAACAGTCAGCATCAGATCCTAAAATCACTGACTTAGGTTTTTTTACTGGACTGTTTGCTTACTGTTTTCTATCCTTGAGTTCCATCAGCTATGGAGTGAGATGCATTCTGGGAGATCCCAGGCTGCTCCTTTTGCAGGATTTACTTCCATTTACTTCCTGTACTAACTGGACAGGAAGGTTTAATTTTCTTCATTTTATCATTTATTACATCCTGTTTTCCATTTGTTTGACTTTTGCTTTATATCTGCATCTGAAAACTTTCAAATTCTACATTACAGTCTCACAGTAAGTGAAAGTACATCTAATCAATCAACCTACCACTAAAGCTCAATTCTTTAGGACACTTCCTTCAGATATTTTCTTCCAGCAACCAAATGCTCAGAACTAAATATCTTTAAAAAAGTAAAAATTATTCTGTGAATAAATTTTTGGGGCATTGGGGAATTTTTAAGTGGAGTTATGGCAGAAGTTCCTGTGCTTCCCACTATCCATGGGAATATAGCTACACATATATCTGATATAAAGATATCATAGAAGAGAGATATAAATGATTGATGCCTGAATTGCTGCATAATCAATTAATGCAAAAGGTAATTAATTAATCAATGTTTTCCTCATCACCAGGCAGCTGCAAGTTTCTTCTGTGGATTCTCCACTGGCCAAGGACTTGGAATTCTCACTGGGTTTTTTTCTACTAGAATAACTAACCTCCTCTGTTCTTCATGCCTCATCCCCCCCACCAAGTCCTGGTAACTCATACGAATGGAACTTCCACCAATGTTATTTTCTTCAGGATTTCCGCCCTCTGTGGAGGGAGCAGGGAGGGACATACAGGCAAACACCTTGAACAGACAAGGATCACTGCCAGTCCAAAGGGTTTGTATTTACATTCCCCATGTAGGAAGAATGCCTTGCTGAGTGTGTGCAAGACAAGCACAGCCTGAGGTCTGTCATATTAGAGAGAAATTCAAGCTAAGAAATGCACATAATCATTCTTTCTTCCTCTCTTTGGGTCTCTTTCTGAATGTGCCATGTGGAATATGTGTATGTTTGATGGCTTTTGTTCTCCAGCTCCATAACAGCAGGAACACTCTCTGAACATTTCAATACACCCCTTTAGTAGCTGGGGCCAAATCTGGATAAATATCTATGATTTGGCCTCCTGCTGCCTAAGGCAATTTGCACTCAGATCAAATTCTGACCTCCAGAAATATTTATGTTGAAAATATTTATGTTAAAAAAGAGATGAATATTTACAAGGCTATTGTTGCAAACCAGAAAAATTATGATATAAATATGATTACACTGTATAAGCCAGATAAAATCTACACAATCTGTGTTTCTTTTAAGAAACCAAAAATGATTTTGTTTCTGAAGTACACATAAAAAGAATTTCAATAACATTGTATTTTCAGACCTTATTGTTAAGGGATCCAAGGAAAGTTTTTCCGTAGTTGTAATATTTTCTTTATAAAAGCATTATTTCAGACAAAGTAAGCTTGGTTCATTTAAAGTCTCCACAAGGGACTGATACTTTTTGAATGGTATTTTGAATGTTTTTGAGATCCCTGTGTGGCTTTATTTTCCGGACAACTCAGTTAGTCTCTCATCCTCTGACCTTATTATTATATTGTTTTTCCTTTTGCTTCCCTACAACATTCTAAGAGAAAACTCTCAATAAATTTGATATAAATATAGTTCAGGTACAATATCTGTAACTTAGTCAACTTCACAAGGCATAAAAATAACCATCTCTTTTTCTCTATACGGTAGTTTTTGGTTTTGTACAATATTATCCATTTGCTATGAATTCCCCTACAGTGAACTTAAAAAAAGACAAGTCAAATCAAACCAACCAACAAACAAGCCCCTAAAATCCATTATATTCACATCAACTATAGGATAATTTTTTTTTTTTTCCTCACACTGGCTTGAGTTTTTTCATGTAATCTATCAATTTAAATGCAGATGGCCAAGGAGAAAAAATATTTTTTTTTACATTCCAAATACCTGTCTCTCTTTCTGGCAGTGCCACCTCCCAAGGTTTTTGCTAGAACTTCTCAATGTGCAGACCTTGCTACCTCCTTGAGTGCAATGCATGACATGAGGACAGAGGGGGATGAAAATGCTCAGGACAGAGAGGAGTGATCACAGAGATTCCTCCAGAAATCCCAAAGCCAGGGATGTTTGCAGTGATCCCAGATATGGCTGTAAGCAGAGCTACTTACAGCACTGTATTTTTCTACAGCTGGGAGGTCAACACTTGAAGAATTCCAAGATACACCTTCTCCATAACCTTGTCTTTGTGGATTTACCACTAGGAGAGGGAATTTCCCCTTCAGAAAGACCTGACATGATGCAGCAGGGCTGAACACAACTGACACTATTGTGCTATTGTGAACACATTAGTATTTTCAGCAGGTCTCTCATATGTGTGGAGGAAGATGACAACGACCTCAAGGCATCAACAGTCTAAATTAGACAGACAAAGTGGCTGAAAAATTGAATGTCTTATGTAAAACAAGGGAGGTCAAAACTCAGCATGCTGAGGATAAGTTATCTTGTTTGGTTGGTAGACTTCATGGAAGAAATAAGTTTATGTATGGGCTGTCTCCTCTAATTCTGAATTCTCAGAGCTTAGGAATGATTGTTTATCTGCTAACAGCCTGCAGGGATTTGGGAGAATAGCTACAGCATAAAACTGAAAAATAATTGAAATAAATAAAGTGTTACCTGGCACCATCCTTGTTTATTCTGTGCATCTGATATTAACATTCTGATGTCTTATGCTCGTAATACATAATAAGAAATGAAAATGTCACAAAATCAATGCTTTCTAACAGCAGAGGGAAATGTCACAAATTATCCCATTCTCATTATAGTTTTCAGACAGTAATTTTACAAGCCTCCAAGGGATTAGGAAAGCTGAGTATATTTCTGCTCCCTCCTCAGATGTCAGTTTTATTGTACATGATCTAGGCAGAGAAGGTTCTCTGCTCAAGAAGCTCGAAATCAATTGTTTTGCCAATGAGGTGCTTTTGTAAGGCTGTTAGATGCCTCCAAGTGTGAAACCACCAAATTCTGTGACCCTGCTTAAATTATTTTGCAATACAAAATTACACCCTAACTCCTCATATGGTATAGGAGCCTGCTGTGGGCACATATAGAACAGAGAGCTGTGTTGGTAATAAATAACATTTCCACTTTCTAAAGAAAAGAGACTTATGAGCTCTGCTACATATATAATTAATCACTTAGATATTTATCTAGGAGTGATTTTTAACTAGGGATTAGAGTCTGCTTGACCCTGCCTAGATAAGAATGAGCCAGGAAGAACTGATCTATGATAATCCCAGCCATGGCATTTGCAAACCCAGTGCCACTGCTGTGGGAGTGGATGCTCCAGTCAGGTTAGGGTGGACCTCAGACCTGTGGTGTCATCTGTGCATATATTTTACCAAGATGATTCATTTGTTATTTTATTACTGATGCTAATCCTCTGATCAATCCTGCCACATACAAACAAGCTTGAATTCAAACTGCTCTGGAGACAACCAGGTACAAAACACCATAAATTCCAGGGTGTGCTGTCACTGACCATGTGGAAATCCAAGCCCACCTGCTTGGCTTGACAACAGGGGCTCACTCCTTGCTGTACATACTGAAAGCACAGGTAGCCATTCATGTCACATAAGCCAGAACCCCAAGATATTTTCACAGAATATTCTTAATTGGAAGGGACCCACAAGGATCATCAATTTCCAACCTCTGGCCTTGCACGGGACAGCCCAAGAATCACACCATGTCCCTGAAAGTATTGTCCAAACACTTCTTGAACTCTGTCAGGCTTAGTGATGTTAATTCTATATCCCATCAAGAAATCTTAGGAAAGACATTTTGTGAGGCGAATGGATGCCGTGGGACACTACACACCCCAAAGATTCTTGCAGGCAGAAAAGTGAGTTATGCCAATTAAAACCAAAACCACACAAACAGAGAACCCAGGCTTTAGGGATAGCTCCAATTATGGCAATACATAAAACATAAATTGTCATTGCAGTGGTTTGGAAAAGGATAATGCCTTTGGTTAAATACCAAGAAATAAGGAGGAGTGAAATGGGAGTCTTTCATTGCAAAACCTCTCCAGTTTTGACTGGAGTCAAAGAGAGCCAAATCCAAATGTTTTCTCAGACCTCCACATCAAAATATAAACTACTGTGCAATAGCTAGAGCTAAAAGAATATAACTCATACAAATATGAAAAGGCTGTGATTTGTAATGGCATCTCTTTCCCAAGGAAATTTTATCCAGAGAATTTAGCGCTTATTAGATTGTAGGACCCTGGAACTTCAGACAGTTACATAATGTTAAAATAATTTGAATGGGATCAAAGATTCTCTGTGAGGGAAAGGCTCAATATGTTACTACAGAGATAATTCACTGTTTATCTGAGAACTCTAAGTAGCTCTGAAGCTCAACACAGCACATGATTACTTTGAAAAGCCCAGTTTCCCAATAAAGGTTATTTTACTAATATGTACCATTAGATTAATTTTTTTTTTAATAATGTTGAAGTACTTTGGAAACTGGAGCCAAATTCAACACCAAGTCCTTACTGTGCATTATATGGTCACTCTCCATTTGTTACAAGTGCTCAAAAGTTTAACTGTGGAAAGAGCAGCAAAAGCCAATTAATAATATTCCACTGCTTAATATACTTGTTTGTTAGCACAGAACACTGAGCAGACAAATTCTGAGCTCAATCCCTCACAAAGGTGAATAGGAACATAGGGAATCTCCTGGACCTCACTTGTAAGAATAAAGACTAATCTCTCCCTATGGGCTGAAAGAGTTGAGACTTCCCCAGCCCCAAAATAAAAAGATGTTTTTTCCAGTAACATGTCTGAAAAACATATTCATCAATCATTTCTGACATTATGCACTTAAAATACAGGAAAGAGGAACACATTAACTGAGCATACATAACTATAGTAGTGAGCAGAATGGCTCACAAGATAAATAGCAGATGAAAATGACAGCTGTTACAATTAAATTCAGTATTTATGTTTGTCTAGTTAAAA